>NC_056456.1:15125841-15426591 GCF_018296145.1 Oncorhynchus tshawytscha | reverse complement strand
AAACGAACAAAGTTCTTATCTTATGGGTGCATTTCGACTATAACCAAAAGCAGCTGATTCATGAAAATTCCTTGGGGACACACCTTCCTCCAAACCTTTCATATACAGTACATTAGTGATATTTTAACATGAAATCATGACTATATGGTTCACACAGCTATAAGAGAGTCATATGTGGTTTATGTATGTGCCTGCACCTGCCTCTCTCATGGTGAGGTCTGACAGAAAAGCCTGGAGCCACCTGGTCCAATCAGAAATCCAGGAGAGAGCACCTGAAATAGCTTGACGATGACTCATATGTACGGATCTAGAATCTACCTACAGGGAAGATCAGCTCAGGAGCCCTTCAGAATGAGCCAGGAAGGAACACAAGTGTCTGTTTGTCAAGTCAGATCACTCAGGTCAGCAGCTTTTGGGCATTACGGAACATTCTCTCTAGTCTAGATTATACCACACTGGCGTCTGTTTGTTAGAAATAGTTTGCCTTCTACTGTATCCTTTAAGGCATTGCACTTTTTGGAGTGATTTAAAAAACAACATTTAAGCCTATTGTACAACATACTAGAAAAGACAACAAGATGTAGCCTGAGGAAGTCAGTTTTAATTCTTGATGGCACACATCCCAGAATCCTTGCAGGTTGTCAAAGCAATGCAAATCCGGGGATTGGGTGGAAACATATTAGAGGGTAGAACTATAACTTATTCCAGTGCCTCTGCAGTGATTGCTGTGAATTAACCATTCAGTATCAGACCTCAACTTATGCATTAGAAGGAAGACGGATTTAATCAGTTTACTGCCTGGGAGCATTCACCACACGTACAGAAGCCCTGTTTATACCTGCCATTAACATGCATCCTTCCTCCTGATCTTGTCCTGCTCTTGCACTTCTAAGATCTGGTCAAAATCAGTTCACAATTAGTAATTTAATCATCTACACCTGCCTAAAAATGTGGGCACAATCAGAATGTGGACAAGATATGGATGAAGGACGCATGTTAGAACCAGGTATAAACAGGGCTAGAGAGACAGACAGACCTCTGAGGGATAGGTCGATTAGGATTATAATAGATAGCTGCCTACAAGAAATAAGCTCTTCCATTTCAAAAGTAAGATTGGCTGCAGGCAGGCAAATAAAGGGCCGTGCTCCCTCAAAGGGTGTAGCAAGTGAGTGCTGATCAATATAGCTAGCATGTGTTACATTTCAAGTTTGTTTGATGTCTGGACAGGTTCACAAGGAGCAGGTTCAGCCTTGAGTCTGGGTCGAGTCATTCTTCGTTCTTTCTACACCTCTACCATGGAATGAAAGCATGAAAGTGGACTGGAGCAGGAATCTGACTTCTGCTGTGTTGTATGTTTCACTTTGAAGCAGTTTGAAAGTTACTATATGAAGTTGAAGGACTTACAACTCCACAGACAGGTTGTTATCATAGTAATGTCAGGCAAGTAGTTTCAAGAGAAAGTAGTAAAAACATTGCAGCTTGTATAATGATAAATCTAAAGTCTGCACATGATGTGATGGATCTTAGTATATTTATTTGATTACTAATCTCATAAAGTTGAATTAAGAAGATGTTTCATGACACCTTTTCTAGAATACCCAGCAAGTGTACGTCATCATGCCATTACCCTGATATCCACAGTCCTTGCACAGAAAAATAAAGTCAAGCATTTTACAAACATTTTATGAATCTTTATTTTTAAAAGCATCTCAAAAATATTAAAATCATTTATTCAGTATCACAATTCACACGGTCAGAAATACAATCATCTCAGTCCCACTTACATTCAAATATATAAAAATATGAATGAAAATAATTGTTTACGAAAAAATAGTTAATTGCCAACTCAAAGTGAGGCACTTGGTAAAAGTATTGTTATCTGCTGGCAAAACAGTTACTGTCTGATTGAGTTGTAATACTGTCACCCTAAAAATAGTCTCTCCACTTGTTCCCTAAGTTATGATGGCTTTAAATATTCCATTGACTGTGCACAGTCCATCTCTATCGTTTGTTACCATACACCATGTGGAATACCTATGTGGTTTCTTAGAAAAAAGAAAAATATTATGACATAACTGGAAATATATCCTATGAGAGAGATTGGTCAGAACATCAAAATGTTTGAGAAGGCACATTATTTCAAATATCTCCACTTCTCAAAAATACATGAAAAGCAATGACTGTAAGGTACATGGTATAACAAACATAAAGCTCAACACTGGTTGCGATGGCAGAAAGATACTGCTTAAAATGAAAAGCACATGACAGACAGAGGATTTGTTTTTACACTGAAATGAAATGGCTTGTTGGTCAGTCAGTAAAAGAGTGTCTTGCATATTTGGTTACAATGCCTCAGTATGCAATATCCCCTGAACAGTTCTTGAGGATTGGAAAGTACCAGAGGTCTCTGGTGGTGGCACTGTCTCCCAGCCCAGCAGTCTCAATGTACTACACAACAACCAGATTCCTCATGCTTGTGCAGAAGAGACATTCTGGAGAAGGTTTTGGAACAGTTCTTGCATTGGTATTTTTTCACATCCGAATGGGTTTGTAGGTGAGCCCTGAGGTTGGACCTGTCCGCAAAAGCCCTACTGCAATGGGGGCAGGAGAAGGGCTTTTCTCCTGTAAGAGGGGAAAGGGGAAGAAATGTGTCAGTATTCACAGGCGGATAAAAGATACAAACTGACATAGGCCTAATAATATAACAAACTATTTGCTCCATAATCAACGGTTACTCTTATGTTGCACTGTAAAGGTTAGGAAACACTAGAGTCAAAATCGTTCTTCCTTGACATGATGTCAAGCATGAGATATGGCTTGACATTAAAGTCCAAGTATTTTACTTTGTGAAAAGTATAAACCAGAACATAAAATGTTGTACATCATGGAACTCCATAGTCTGAAAACCACACCTTTAACATAAGTTACCACATAACATATGTTTTACACAGGCATTGCTGTTTTACACAGGCATTGCAATGCATTTTGCAATATGTATATGATACATACATTTAATTTTAAAAAAACAGTTTAAACCAGTTATCATAAATGATATATTCCATAAACTGTTGCACATAGTTATCCTAAAACAAAATAGCCCACCATGCAGCAATCTTCAATATTTCCAAGTAGACTACTGTACAGTAATGACACTCCAAACCTTTATAGCTACTCACCAGTGTGCGTTCTGATGTGTCCCTGAAGCAACCACGGTCTTGAGAAAGCTTTGCCACATATTTTACAGACACAAGGCAAAGTGTGAGTTCTAATGTGCATTTTTAGGGCTCCAAGACTGACGTACTCCTTTTCGCAATATTTACAACTGAAAGATTTCCTCGTCTGTGCGTCGCAGTGCAGTTGCTTATGTTTCAGCAGTCCAGAATACGTGGAATAGGATTTGTTACACAAACTACATTGGAATTGCTCTGCCTCCACTCCATGAGGATCTGTAAGTTTGGTAAGCATCCGGTCGTCTTCATCGCTCCTGGGGCTCTCGGAGCCGCTGTGGTCTTTGGATGAGGTGTCAGAGAGCGATGAGTGGTATCCAGAAATGGGAGAGAGGTCACTTGGAAGCGGAGATAACGGAAAACTGCTTGTAGTCCATACTGTGATAGGGTTGTATGCGACCGAGCTAAGGATCTCCGGTTGAGGAATGACAGGCAATGGGAGGCCTTTGTAGAGATACGGTGAAATAAATACTGAAAATAGAAACAAAATCGTACATTTAGGTGATTCAAAATAACTTCACTGTATAGTAATAATATGCCTATATATGTCCATGTATTATTTATTTTAAAAAGAGCTGAATAACATCCCCCCTCATTGAAGAGCACAGATTAGAAAGTTACAAAGCAGCAATAACTTTGACATGGAGATGCAATGAAAGTATGCATCCGGATACATTTCAACTGTGTAGTCGGATAATAGCCTGGCCGCTGTCAATTTGTAAACGTGTAACAATTTAGTTGCATGTCAGTGTAATCCACGCATCTGTTGAGCGATGGATTTAGAAAACTTATTTGCTTTACCTGTAGGGCTTTCCAGCTCGCTATAATTTGGCTTCTTAGAGGAGTTAATATGTTTCTTGACAAGAAACGATCGTGGCATCTTGGAAAAATAAATGTGACTGAAACTTTGGTATAAAACTTTTTTGGTAACGGTCCCCTCAGGGCGCGACAAATCACTGCAGAGACGGAAATCCTTATTGCATACGCCAGTGAAGTGTCATTGTAGTGCAGAGAGCGCTGTTGTAACAGTACAGCAGGCAGCAGTAAAGAGCTGTAAATACTCCCTATCAGGTGCATGGGAGGAGTCTCCCAAGACTCATTTACATGTCAGGCGTCCTCAAACCAATTAAAACCACGTAAATGTGTAATGGGCGGAGTCAAGACCCACCCTCTTGGTGGACAGGTGTATTTGTGTGTGGAGTGGGGAGATTTGTGGACTAGTGGTGGTGGTGGCGATGGTGTTTGGGTTTGTAGCTGGAGACAGCTGTGAAATAAGGATGCACACCAGTGCAATCAGCGGAATGTGCAGGTTGTTGGTAATGAGCGTTGTGTGCTGCATAGCTCAGAAGGCATGAAAGTCGATAGCCTGTTCAATGGCATGGAGGACTAATTTAATGAGGGATATAATTGTAAAAAAACACATCTGCATGGTATTAAATGATATTGCTTCCTATGTGCTACACAGCATACACACATGTTTGATTATTTATTGATGTATACCCTTTCCCCAATCCAGTGACATGTAATGTATGCATAAAAAGGGGATAGTTGAAACCAACTCCATTGCTGTTCACATTGTCACTGAATGGGATTGTCCTCAACGAAGCTTCCTCTGATGTCAGTGTGAATGCAGGTAGTAAATCATACATTTCCTTGTCAATAATCCAATAAAGTATTCTTCCTTCAAATGTCAATCTAACTAGTTGGCTTTCAAGGTCAGTCTGAACAGCATAATTACATTTACCTCTGTCTGCTGAGCCTGCTGAGCGGAGCCTGCAAAGGAGAAAGAAATGTATATCACTTTACGCCCCCTTGTGTCCAGTTAACTCTTCGCAATGGCATTATATGGCAAAATTAATGAAACAAAGGATACATTTGAATAGTTCCATAGCAATTAAGATTGGCAAATTTTTGAATATTATTGTGTTGCTAACTTAAAGTTAATTGTGAACTGGTTATCTTATCTTCAAAACCTAATTGGAGACAATAAATAATGTCCTTCTTTCCTGGCTAAATTATAAGGGTAGGAGGGGTTATCTGTGTATAATTAGTTGGATGGCTCCATTTTTGATGGGTGAGACCTAATGTTCCAGGACGTTAGATAATTTATCTGACAACACACTGTGGAATGGATGTGCAGCTCATATGTTTGTTAATGTTTGTATTTTTGCATGTTTGAATGTTAGTGTTGTGTTGTACTTTCTGTTATATTGGTTTTTCGAAATAAACAACAAACACATACACAAAGTAAACGTGTGTAAGTTTTCCACGGTGAGAAAGCATCAATGTTTTGTTTCACACAGATAGTCTGTGTGCACTAACTGAAATTTTGGATGAGCTATACCGCACTTAAAACACACCTTTATTGTGAAAACACAAGTCAATACTACAGCTTTCCGCATCTAAATCAACATGGATACCCAATATATAGGGGTTACTCACAAGGTACAGTGCCTTGCAAAACGATTCATCCCCATTTGGTGTAAATTCCACGTTGTAAGGCAGCAGAATAGGGAAAATGCCAAGGGGGTGAATACTTTCGCAAGCCACTGTAGTACTGTATAGGGATTTGATGCTAAAGCAGATGGGTGTGCATCGTCTTTAATCTAATCAGGTCATGTCCAGGGCAGCAAAGTGTTCATTTGATGAAATGTTCTATAAATAAGATCAACAATCATTAGAAAATCACCTGAAACGACAATAACTAATTATTGAAAAGAGGATAAAATGCCTGTGAGATGAATTCATGACGAAGAAGCCTTATGTGGTGCAAGTGATAATAGCATTCAAATTCATGTTTTTTATTTTTTACATTTAATTTGGTTATTTAACCTTTATTTAACTATTTTATAAGGGCCATTTTATCTCTCAGGTCTATGATGCTCAAATTGGTCCCACTTTAATCAACTGTGTATAAAATTGGTAGTTAAGATGGTAATTCAATGCACTTGCAAAGGGGAATGCAATTATTAAAGTCCTATGTAGCAACTTAATGTTATTACAATGTCATGACAGAGTTATTACACAGGTATAAGAGCAACTTCATGTAAAGTGTTAGACTTTGGGACAGTGTGTTGTGTAGAAAAAAGATACTATTGCAATCATATACATATGTAGACCTACTCTCTTTATGGCTATACATAGCTCTGATTGTAATACACCTGGAAACTGGAAAACCTGCACAGCTGCTCACACAATAAGGGCTGCAGGGTAGAGGATCTTACGGCACTGAACCCAGCTGTCTGTTAATGTATTGAGGAGCTGAAACTGGGTTCCCTGATCTGATGTGAGATACACATTGAACTGGCTCCTTTGAATCTCCTTTTGCGGTAATTTTCTTCAGGACGCATTCCCCAACCAACCAACCCATACCGCAGTGCTCGCCGATAATTGTCTTTCAAACCGCTCCTTGGACCGGACATTTTGCTTGTACTTATCTTAGGCTATGTGCATAATTGATTTTCTTAATCAACGGTGAACGTACATTCACAGTAATTTCCCCATTGGGAGAAATGTGAGTGGTCCGTGAGTAAAATTAACAACTGAGTCGATTGACGTGAGTTAAAACAAATCACATGCGATTTTTAGCCAGTCATTTTGGCACCAGGGCGCATGGTAAGGGAAAATGTGAAACTGTATCTATCCCATGCCTTGCTGGCGACGACTGTCGAAGGAAAGGATGCCCTGTCTCGTTTCTGCTGGAGAAATATGGAGAGAAAAAAATACACGTTTTTCGTGTAGCCTAGGATAAGTGTGGGATGCTTAGCGGTTTCGCACACTGCCTCAGTGTGTGGATATCGTGGGCGACGGTGGCACAAGGATAGGTAGGCTACGATTTCACATAGATTTTTTAGATTCACATAGATTCTTTATAATCTGCAGCCTTGACAGTCAGCAGGGATTGATGTAAGGGGCCGACTGGATCCAATATCATCACCACCTGTTACCAGAAAATCAGGTAAACTATATATAAATATTCCAAGTCAACTTCTCGATTTATATTGTATAATACAATGCAATTTGCATTTAAGATGGTAATTCACTGTAGTGGGATATAGCCCACTAGTATATGAGACAATGTAATGTATTAATTGTACCTTTAAAAACGTTCACTTTTATTAAAAACGCCATTTGTAGATTATCACTTTCATAAAGCCTAATTCAGAAGCCAGTAGGCTATGTTCTTCATGATCTATCTAATATCTAATAGGTAGCCTAAGAATCTATGATCATTGGCTCTCACATATGCGTAATGTAGCCTACGAAAGGGAACCGTTCATTCAGATTATGATAGAGAACCCATTAAGTGTAAAACATGAAAGGAATTTTTGTTGCAACATGCAGTAGCCTATTTTGCCGTCTGACGTGTCCAAATGTATAGGCACACGCAGTTCCTTCAGCTTGTGCCGTGTCAGTCCTCTTTCTATCCACAATGACGTTAAACAAGGTTGAAGTGCAAGGCTAAACACTGCCCATATTATCGACATGGTCAGTTTAGTATGATATAGACTTGTAGATGATGGAATTCTGCTGCCACGGTAAGGCAGTTGCTGGTATTAATCATATTCCAATGATTTACATGGTTGTACAGCCCATTGATTGTTCGTCTTCTGGAGCTAATAATGTGGAATACATGCAATACCAGCCTGGCATAATATATCACCAGCCCAATGGCAACCAAACTATAGTCTCTATTCTGGTTTTAATACTTTTTAGGAAGGTATATAGATTTACTTGAAAGCCCCTCCTGAATATTTATGATCTATTATGAATATATATTTAACATTTCCACTCTTCTTACAGTAATGTTTGTTAAAGTAAAGACAAATCAACTCAATAACTTGAGGGGTCAGTTGGTGTATACCTTATAATCATTTGGTGGGTGATTATATTTGTGCTATTTCACACATGTACAAGTCCATATGAATACATACAGCATGTGTGAATTAGAAATGTATTTTTTTTTATTGCATATCCCAATTCTCTTTGAGACACCCTCAGAAAGTGGGGTAACAGCCAGGGATAGCCTTTCTCAACAGTGATCCTGGAGCAATTAGGGTTAAGTGCCTTGCTTATGGGCCCCATCTTTCACCTTGTCAACTCAGGGATTTGAACTAGTGACCTTCTGGTTACTGGCCCAAAACTCTAGCTGCTAGGCTACCCGACGTCCATTGTGCTACCATCCATTGGCTTTAAGATGGAGGTTAAAACCTAGCTAGATTTGATTGACACACTCTTAATTTGTATTCAATGTAAGCTGCTTGCTGAGCTCAATCAAACCATAGGATAGGCTATACCTGTTAGGTCTGTATCATGGCCTTATCATCAATATGCTGTAATTCTTACAAATTCTTCAGAAAGGATTACGGAGCAGTCTAGGTCAATGGTCAAAGGTAGCAATTTGGTTGATGTACAGTATAGTGTCAGATCCTTGTTCCTATGGATTGAAAAGGTGGTGACATGTCATTGACATGTTTATGTTCTGACTTTACCCCCTCTCCCCATACAGCTCATACTATAAATCAAAGATCTCTTTGTCAAGAACATCAGGCTTGAGGGAAATTGGCCAATAGGGTACTGTGACCAGGTGTCAACCAGGCATGACTCTCCTGTCTACAGTGTCACATTGTAATGCCATGAAGTACACTCGTAGAAAAATAGATGCCAAATAGAACCCAACAGGGTTCTTCAGCTTGTCCCCATAGGGGAACCCTTTTCGGTGCTAGGTAGAACCCTCTGTAAGTGGTTCTTCATAGAATCCTCAAAGAAGGGTTCTATACCTAGAACCCTCCATGAATGGTTCTAATGTGCTATAACACTTTTATCTTATGTTGTTATCTTTCAAATTAAACTATTTTTGACAATACATAACGTATATCTTGAAGCATTTCTTTGAGAGCCTAGTTATACCCTAACACCGTGGTCTGAAACTCCTGCTTTACTGGCCACATCAGGCCTGCTATTCACATTATGCATGCTTGCAAAGTGATGTGTAATTCCTATTGGAATCCAGACAAAGTAAGGATATCTAACAATTGTCACTTTTAGTCAACTGCAACCTGCATTCAGAATGACTGCCAGGGTAGGGAAAATTAATTCATTAAAGAGACTACATAAATCATATAAACTGGAACAACCATCTCAGGAACAGGTGCAATAAATCAAACTATTAACGAATTTAAATGATTTATCTTTGTGTAGCATAATCAACCAATCAAAAAGTACCTTCAGAAAGTATTCACACCCGAGGCCTCCCGAGTGGCACAGTGGTCTAAGGCACTTCATCGCAGTGCTTGAAGCATCACAACATACCTGGGTTCAATTGCTGGCTGTGACCGGGACACCCATGAGTTGGTGCACAATGGTTAGGGGGGGGTTTGGCCTGCTGGGATTTCCTTGTCCCATCGTGTACTTCAGCTGGATGGTGTTTCCTCTGACACATTGGTGCGGCTGGCTTCCAGGTTGTGTGGTTTGGCAGGGTCGTGTTTTGGAGGATGCATGGCTCTTGACCTTCGCCTCTCCCGAGTCCGTAGGGGAGTTGCAGCGATGGGACAAGACTGTAACTACCAATTGGATATCACGGAAAAGTTTTTTTTTCCCACATTTTGTTGTGTTACAGCCTGATTTTAGTATTGATTAAATGGAGATTTCTTTATCACTAGCCCACATTTGTATTTCGTCTTGACTCGGTCTCGGACAGTGAGGACTCGTCATTTCTTCCCGAGACCAACGGAGTACAAAAGTCATAATTATCTGTTTCCATTCAGCCAGCCCATAAAACCGCTTCGCAAGGCCAAATATATACACTCCTTTCTTGAAACATTAATATCTTAACAGCCTTTATAACTATTATACACATGTTTGCACAGTTTGCACAGTGGCAAACCTATAGGCCTTGAGTGTTTGTGATTCTGAAAGGACAGCAACCGTAATACCAGCGCATTCATATAGGAGAGTGCACCTTTTGTAAAACACAAAGGGCCAGTTGTGTAGTGTAGGGTATACGCAGGTAAGCCATATACCCAACATTTTTTCAGTGGCCATTGCTTATACTCACTTCTTAATCCCTACTGATGCATATCAAAGTAGTGTAGTGGAGGTATACGACTTATCAATTAATAGAGAAATCATGCACAAAGTAGCCTACACAATCGCAAAGCATGTGAAATATATGCACATGCACGCCGCACACATAGCCTAGTTTCAGCGGGCAGCAAGAGTGTGCAGTTTTCAACTGGTTTTGGCATGGAGTAGCTCACAGAAGAATGACATCGGTAGCCGGTAGGGTAGGAAAGACATTTCAACAGTAAATGCTAACTAAGGCAACAATGGGTATGCAAACCAGGTATTGAAAAAGTTTAGTCCGAAGTGTTGGTTAGTCGATTATTGTGATGCGCAATGGTCATCATATGCTGTTTGCATCAGGGTCATAGACATGGATGGGCCTGGGTGGACAGAGGCCCACCCACTGGGGAGCCAATCAGATTGATGTGGTTTAAGCATTGGTGTGAATTTAAGACCATCACATTGTATTCTATTAACAAAAGGGTGATTTGAGAGTGAAAATCTGAAACATTTCTAGGAAAACAGATATTTCACACAGGGAGCTTTTTCTTCGCTGGGCAGGCTGTTTGGGAACTTTTGGGCAAAATTAGAGTATATCCACTTCTCCAGGTACCACTACACCACTGCATAGGACCAATGATGGAAAGACAGCAGTCACACACAGCATGATGTTAAAGGATAAGCAGTTCATCAACTCTGACATAATAAGCCAGTAGGTCCCAATCATAAGAATAGAAAAACAGAACCATTAAGTATTACCCAATCGAAATGTACAACTATTACTTCTCGTTGTAAAAAATAAATAAATCACGTTTAGCACACAAAGTAAACGGTGACCTAAAGTTTAAAGTGGGACTGACTTTGCCACCACAAACCGATGCTGGCACTAAGACTGCAATCAATGCTCAATGAGCTGTATTGATCAGCTATGAAAAGCCAACTGACATTTACTCCTGAGGTGCTGACCTGTTGCACCCTCTACAACCACTGTGATTATTATTATTTGACCCTGCTGGTCATCTTTGAACGTTTGAACATCTTGTCCATGTACTGTTATAATTTCCACCCAGCACAGCCAGAAGAGGACTGGCCACCCTTCAGAGCCTGGTCCCTCTCTAGGTTTCTTCCTAGGTTCTGGCCTTTCTAGGGACTTTTTCCTAGCCACTGTGCTTCTACATCTGCATTGCTTGCTGTTTCAACACCTTAGTGCCCACAAAGCTCATCACTAAGTTAAGGACCCTGGGACTAAACACCTCCCTCTGCAACTGAATCCTAGACTTCCAGACGGACCGCCCCCAGGTGGTAAGGGTAGGTAACTACACATCCGCCACTCTGATCCTCAACACAGGGGCCCCTAAGGGGTGCGTGCTCAGTCCTGTCCTGTACTCTCTGTTCACCCACGACTGCATGCCCAGACACCTTCATTAAGTTTGTCGACAACACAATAGTAGTAGGCCTGATCACCGACAACGATGAGACAGCCTATAGGGCCGTGTGGTGCCAGGATAACAACCTCTCCCTCACCATGATCAAGACAAAGAAGATGATTGTGGACTACAGGAATAGGAGGACCGAGCATGCCCCCATTCTCATCGTCAGGGCTGTAGTGGAGCATGTTAAGAGCAAGTTCCTTGGAGTCCACATCAACAACAAACTATCATGTTCCAAACACACTAAGATAGTCGTAAAGAGGGCACGACAAAGCCTATTCCACCTCAGGAGACTGAAAAGATTTGGCATGGGTCCTCAGATCCTCAGATTCTACAGCTGCACCATCGAGAGCATCCTGACTGGTTGCATCACTGTCTAGTATGGCAACTGTTCCTCCTCTGACCGCAAGGCACTACAGAGGGTAGTGCGTACAGCCCGGTACATCACTGGGGCCAACCTTCCTGCCATCCAGGACCTCTATACCAGGCGGTGTCAGAGGAAGGCCCAAAAATTGTCAAAGACTCCAGCCACCCTAGTCATAGACTGTTCTCATAGCCTATAGTTTTTTGGGGCATGTTGTATTAATTGTGATAGGCTCATGTTTTACTGGTCAGGTACCCCCACTATTTATTTTACTGGGATGATGTACCGGACCGTACTGCCTTACTACTACTAGTAGTAGGCCTAGTAGTAGTAGTAGTAATAGTAGTAGTAGGAGTAAGCCTAGTAGTAGTAGTAGTAGCTGCTTACCTGTTGATTAACTGGGAAGTTTCTATTTATCTTCTTCACCTTTAAAATCAAACATTAAACTCATTGCAACATAATACACAAAGATTACATTTGGTAGCACTTGATTTTATAGTCCAGAGACTATTATTTATGTTGCGTATTTAATACTATGGAAATAGTAACCTCTTACTCACTGGTTAGTTTCACTGAAACACCATTTGTTGGCTGTATAACATTTCATTAAGTATCATCATACCAGTATAATATGCTCCTCTTTGAGAAGCACACTCTCTCTCTCTCTCTCTCTCTCTCTGTGTACGGTCCTATAGGATTTAGCTCGCTTTGCACTTCACACTTGTTTTAGAGAGTTGTCCACCAGTTGGTCCCACATCTCTTTAACATTCAATTCATACGTTTGTTTTCGATTTCCCCTTGGTGTTTTGATTCAACAATGTAACCGTTGAAAGTTTGAGAAAAAAAGTCTGTAGAGCTAGAAAGCTAATAATTGATGTGGGGAAGAGGATACCTCGTCAGTTGCACAAATGAATGCATTTAACCAAACCCCTCTGACTCAAAGTGGTGCAGGTGGCTGCCTTAATGGATATCATCTGTGCCTGGGGAGCAATTGTTGGGGGTTAACTTCCTTGCTCAAATTTTTCCACTTTACTGGCTCGGGGGATTTGAAGCGCCAACCTTTCAGTTACTGGCCCAATGCTCTTAACTGTTAGGCTACAAGATTATTTGATAATGTCAAATATTTATTCATGCTGTTTTGCAAACTACTGATGTTTTCATGTCTGCTAAATTGTGCCAAATGAAAGCCAATTCCACTGTGAAAAGACAAACGAGAAGCACTGATCCTGATGTTGCCCTTTAGCTATGGCTGCTGCGCTGCCTCTGAAGGAAAGATGAAGAGGGTATAGAAAGGCTGGATGTCATGGTGAGGTTGTGGCCATGCACATCTTCATCCCAATTTACTGTAGTCCCAGAACTGAGCGGGGGAAAGAGGAAGACTATGTCAAACCTCATATTTCTGTACACTCTGGAGAGGGACTGTTTGGTCGTCCATCCATCTGTATGAATTGTCCCAGATGTTGACTGGATTTCACTGTGGAGGTATGCTATAAGGGTTTGTGTGATGAATACACAGTAGCGCAAAGAGATTTTACTGTAGATGCTTCAGTCAATCATTCAGTCAGTGTACCTCCGAGTGTTCTGTTTTCTGCAGAGTCACTGTTGTGCAAAAATAAAATATAGTTGCTGTAGTCCTCTGGCCCAGGCAGTGCAGAGCGATGAGTAATCAAGTCAATCTTCACCATCTCTCATAACACAAAACACACAACACTCATTTAATATGCTTAACTGATGTAGTGGTCTCTGACTCAGAATACTCTGGAGAAATTATACTATTGTTGTTGAGTCATCTAAAATGTCAGTACCATGGCTGGTCTAAGGGCTGGGCGGTATACCGTATTTTACTATATACCGATAGTATATATACCGTTGGTTTGTCAAATGTGATACACCGTGTCTAACATCCATCATCACTCTCCGCTCTCTCTCCACATAGACCTAGCCCTGCCCCTGTCACTCAATGAGCACATTTGTTGTTGCTCGACCATGAGACACTTGCGTTTAGTCTGCATGGTCATACAACAATGTTGATGACAACGATGCTGTTTCAACTTTGCTTCGTAATATAAATCCACAAGTGTTCTATAATTACACTATTCGTTTGTTTCTGACATCTGCAAACAGCTAGTTTGTCTTTTCTTAACAAGTTGAGGCTAAATCGTGTTAGCTCTAATGCTAATCGCTAGTTTGTGTTACCGCTAATGCCAATCGCTAGTTAGCTGGCTAGCTAGCTAGCTAATAAATGTAATCCGTCAGAGCAAACGTAGCTAGCTATACAGCCCGATACCAGTGATGGTGTAGGCCTAAATCATGTTGTTTGTGCAACAGTATCTTCTAATAGCAAAGAAAAAACATTTAATATACCCAAGTATTATAGGTTCCCCTAGGAAACACCCACCAAGACTTTGGTTCCTACCATGTCAAAATAACTCCTCCCTGGCATTTTCATTTGTTGTCATGTCAAACACTGTATTCAAGGTGCCCACTATTATATTCTAACTATAGAATTCGAATAATCATTCTATTTCCATGATTCCAACAGTTCCCCCACGTGGTTTTATCTAAATTGCTAGTCAAATCGCAATTGTAACATTTGGTTAAAAATAAGGCCTAGATTTTTTTGCCCATATTGTGCAGCCCTACGTGGCAGTGTGTAAATGATCTCAAATGAGTGCAGGAAATGCAGAAATGGATGAAAACATAGAAAATATTTTGGGGTTGAAGTTTAATTCAACAGTATAAAACAATCAGAATGGAGAAAGACACATTGAAATCAGTTAGAATTCATGTGTTACCACACTAGGGTCATGCACTAGTTCTAATGCAAATGAAGAATTTGTAATATTCAAAAACATAAAATAACTTAAATTACCATACTGTCAAAAAAAGTTAAATAAAATATTTTGGCCATATTGCCCAGCCTTAGCTGGTCTGCAATCTCTCTCTTTCTGTTTAACAATTTGTTTAGCATGTTTAGCATGCAAGGTACAAAAGGTAGCAACAAACGAGGCATTGCCTTAAAGATTAGCTAGCATATCTCTGCCATAAACTGCATGGAAGTCTGGTGCTATTATTGTTGCAATTGGAGAGGGGACTGTGGATCGGTCTCTGTCTGTCCGTATGTACGTTAGTTTGTACTTTAATCTCACATGATATCTCAGACAGCACTGGCCCAGTTTTGACGAAACTTGGGTGAATGATGTGTCTTGCCGTCGAGATCCGACATTTACAAAATGACACTGATTGGCCCAAGGCGGGAGCTGTAGTAATTAACTGAAATGTGTTTGTCACACCAGAGAGGAAGAGGTGAAGCGAGAGGGATAACTGGGCCCAAACGTTATCTTGTTCAGCAGGTGGTGTTTTTATTTTCTCCTCACCCAATGAGGAGTTTTTGTATGGAGGTCAATGAGAGATTCTTGAATTTGGTTAACAAGAAATATAATGGCTTATTTGCTTATTTAATCAAATAGAAGTTTCGTAGTGCTTAGGTCATTACGCGTGTACTGCTATAAGTAGGACAAGTGACATCCAGGCAACTTTGAAAAAACAACAACTTTTTATCGGAGTTGTGCCTATTGTTCCCGCACGTATCAACCCTCTCATTGGCTAGAGCGGTCCCACCTGATCTTGCCTCCTCCTGACTGCTTTCCATTTTTAAGACATTCATTTTCATTGTTAGAGCAGCCACTGGAGTATCATCTGTGGTCACACACGATAACTGAAATTTGTTCGTCACACACAATATCTCAATTGGCCCAAGCGGGGTCGCTGCATCATTCGTGGGGGACAAAATGTTTACTGTTGTCCCTCATGATGAAGTTGGGGAGGGTACTGTGGATCTGTCTCGGTCTGTATGTTTGTTTGTATGTTAGTCACACGCTATATGGGCTCCCAAGTGGCACAGCGGTCTAAGGCACGCATCTCAGTGCTATAGGCCTTACTACAGACACCCTGGTTTGAATCCAGGCTGTAAATCAGCCGTGATTAGGAGTCCCATAGGACGGCGCACAATTGGCCCAGCGTCGTCCGGGTTTGGCCTGTGTAGGCCGTCATTGTTAATAAGAATTTTTTCTTAACTGACTTACCAAGTTAAATATTTTTTATTTATCTTAGAACTGGCCCGATTTTGACGATACTTGGGTGAATGTTGCGTCTTGCCATAGAGTTCCGGAATTTACAAACAAGAGATTGAAAATGAAAACTTTGAAAGGTCATGCCCCTCACCCCGTTTGACCAAAAGTCATGAAATCTGGTCCACAGGTCCCTCTCCTCACAAGGAACACATTTCCCTCAAGGACGCATAAGGTTTGCCATGATTAATTGTCTGTCATTTTGAATTTTGTGAAAAGCATTTAAAAGGCTACTCTTCTGGCACCGAATGACTGATCTGCACCAAACTTGATATGTGGCATTTAAGGACAAACGTTTCGCAACACAATATTTTCCAGACTAGCACCTAAAACATGGCTGCACTGAACAATAAACATTGACCAATAAACATTCAGGTAGGCATGGTCTGGTACATACATGAATATAAATCAGTAAAGGATATTCGTATTCTAATACAATTTGGTACACATGTTGCAAACAGTGTCAAGACTCAACATATGCAAGAACATTCATATCAACCACACAGTGGTGCTATAATGGGCACATGTTTATATCTCTTGATCTGTTTGACTCAGAGTGCTGAAATTTGGCACACATGCTCAGGGAAATGAGTCTAAATAACCCACGCAATATCTCAGACACTACTGCCCCGATTTTGATGAAATTTTGGTGAATGATGTGTCTTGCCATAGAGATGCGGCATTTACAAAATTACACTGATTAGCCCAAGGGGGGCGATGCATCATTTGTCGGGGACGACATGTTTACTGTTGTCTTGTTTCTTATTTACCTTTGTGCTGTATTGCAACTTAAAAATATAAATAGTTTTCAGCTGTGTTTTGTGGGAATGAGTTAAAATGCACAATATTTGGTTAGAGCATGTACAGCACATTGGCTCAAATTAGTCATGTATTTTAGAAAATACAAGTTCTAATGTTTGCTTATTACAGACAGTAAGTAATGACTTTATCATTTGCCTTAGAAGGGCAATTTTGTCAGATATATATTAGACGCCAGGTAAATGCCACACAGGGTCTTGAATCGTTGTTTGGTGACTGTTAATAGCTGCAGATGTGAAACATGTTTTCCAATTTGTCATGAAATTGCAAAATCTCTAGGAGTAGCCAACGATTTGGGAACAACTCCACATACTTACACAATTCATCTGGTATAAATGTACAAAAGGAGAGTTCTGTCAGATTTCTCTCAAACTGAAGTGAGGAGTAATAAGAATACTTTTTCCTTTGTAGGCTAAATACTATTATTTATTGTAATATATATATTATTTTGGTGCATTATTTCTGGTGCTATTTATCCTTCAGACACTATGCCACCAGTCTACGAATTGCTTTACAGTACAACCATTACCCTTAGCATTTCAAGTCTTGATGATTTCACCCCCCCCTTCCCCCATAGATACAGTCTGTTTTAGAAAAAATAATAGGCAATGTCCTCTGACAGTGGAAAGCTGTTTCTATCAGGCCGATGCTTACTGCAATACACTTGGGTTATTTATCTTTCATGTCTATGTATCCTCACAGCATGGTATTATATCCACCCCCCAAAGCTCCCTCATGTAGGACTAGCTTGTTACACTGCTATATATGGCTGCTACTTGATTTTTATGTTGTACTTCATGTTATTTCTCTCCGAAATTAACAATTCATTATATATATGTACATGGATAACTATGAGTTAAATGAACGCATTAATGTTAATTGAGACAACCATGTCCGATTATCTGCTTCACTTCACTCAAGCCATTAACTTATATATTGGTATATTATCCTCTGTTCTTAATAGAACACAATCAATTCATTTCAATTAAGAAACTCACTGGAGAAAAATTATGAAACCCACCAGGGGGTAAACAGTTGAACTCTAAACAATCAGTTACACCTCTTTAAAACCACAATCCAGAGTTAGTGTTTAAGCCCAGCCACTTGGTTTGGTATAAATTTCAGGATTGGGTCTGGGGAAACGTAAGCAGAACTCTCAAATTCATTAACAGAGCCATGGACGCAAGGACCGACAGTCCATGAGTTTGTCATAAAAGCTTTTAAAAACATGTTGAAGCTATAAATTGTATGTTTACACAACTGTATATCCCCACAACACAATATTTGGTCATAATTATCCAATCCTGGTTATTCTGCTCTTTAATGGGGCAGCACCAGCTTGTGAAATGCTCCTTTTGGATTTAAGTTGACACTCACCAGATAGTTCTAGGCTGTGCCATGCCAAAAACCATTCATCACAATCAAGAAGGTCAGGAAGCAGGTCCATAAATGTGTCCGTCACTAATTTACCTCTGCTCCCTCACTCTTACTGCTGAATGGACCTGGCCTGAATAGACCAGGTATAAACGGTACAGTGAAATGCTTACTTGCAAGCTCTCCCCAACAATGCAGTACAAATATCAATATCAATAATAATCCAAGTCAAATAAAAAATATAACAAGTAATTAAAAAATGGTATACGTAGTTGTATACACAATATAGTATACACATAGTAGTATACACAATAGGATATACAGTATAAAGTATGAAGTAATAAAGTCAATAGTGTCTTGGTTGAGCAGTTGAATAGAAAGTATATAAATAGTACAGCAGCGTTGACAGCGTGTGTGTATGTATGTATGTATGTATGTATGTATGTATGTATGTATGTATGTATGTATGTATGTATGTATGTATGTATGTGTGTGTGTGTGTGTGTGTGTGTGTATGTATGTATATATGTGTGTGTGTGTGTGTGTGTGTGTGTGTGTGTGTGTGTGTGTGTGTGTGTGTGTGTGTGTGTGTGTGTGTGTGTGTGCGATGTAGAGTTGAATGTGTGCCAATAGTCTCTAAGGTGCAGATGAATTGCAGGTCTGAGCAGTCATTAAAAACATTTTTTTGTCAATTAGCAGATGATCTAATCCATAGCGATTTACAGTTAGTATGATCAGATGATGTGAGAGAATGTGTTCAACTCACAATCACTCAGCATCAACATGGAAAAAGGGCCAGTCCTCACACAGTCTGTTGTGGCTCAGGTATTAGCTAACTTCTAATCTCAAGAAGTAATGACAATGTCTTCCTCTTTCCTATCCACTCCTTATAAGATTGACAGAATATGGAAAGCTACCGGGGGTAATGCTGGGAGAGGTTTGACAGTCCCTTTTTACAAATGACAAGAACTCAGGACCTAGCAGAATACACAAAGCCAGCACACACTCACAGCCAAGCATAGACCTACTGTAAGTAGTATTTGAAAACAGTATACGAATTAGGGTGCTCTTGAATCTGAGAGCTTCTCTGTAAATACTAAGCAAATAATTGGTCGCTTCCCGAGGTTAGCCTTTGGAAATCAGTGTGAAGATCAAGCGTGGTTTTTCTTAGAGAAAAAATGTGATTCATTTTTCTTAGAGAAAAAATTTGTAGAAATCGAGCCCGTACAAGATAAGAACATAACTGTTCATTATAATCAAACTGCATGGCAAGGGCTATGCAATGAGATAGACTTAAACTGTTTAATTTGAGAGATTCAACTCACTGCTGTATCATAAGACTGCTCATGCTTATTTGGTCACCAATTAATTTAGATTGATTCTCTAAATTAACCAAGTTTGTGCATTTGCTTATTATTCCATTCACCTGATGACTGTGTAGGTTTGGCCATGAGGCTATACAATAGCCATGGTTTAGACTATGAAAATGCTGTAGTTACTTTGGTTTGGATAAGGCCTCTGGTCTGTTAGGCTCCTGGTCAAAGACTGAGGTAGATAAGAACCCATAGAGATAGATCTGGTAGTTTCATATCATATATCTCAATGGAAGAATCCACCCAGAGAGAGGAAGGAATGGAGATGGACGGTGGTGAAGGTGGGGGATGCAGAAATCAGCCAGCACACCATTGTGACATTTGTCGCTGTTTATATTTACGTGTAGGTGGAAGGGTAGGCAGAGTTGAAAATGTATTGTCATCTGATTGAGTGAAGTTTTCTTCCTGGACCTACAGTGAGCTCCAAAAGTATTGGGACAGTGACAATTCTTTTTTTTTTTTTTACTTTCTCACTCATCATTATTCACGGTTCATTCAGAGCTATCCGTGATCATGGTAGCATCCAAATCAATAAAAATGACTCCAAAATGACACAATTCATTATTCACCATTACTTTCTATTGGGTTCAAAATAGTCTGAAACACAACCAAAACAAACAGTAAATGCATCCAACAAGTTTTGTAGAGTCACAAGCTTGGTGTAGTCATTGCGTGCTATGAATATGGGACCAAATACTAAACGTTTGACTACTTTAATACACATCTAAGTTAAATTGTTCCAATACATTTTGTCCCCTTAAATGGGGGACTATGTACACAAAGTGCTGTAATTTCTAAACGGTTCACCTGAAATGGATGAAAATACCCTTCAATTAAAGCTGACAGTCTGCACTTTAACCCCATAGTCATGTTATTATTTCCATACAGAGCCAAAACAACAAAAAATGTGTCACCGTCCCAATACTTTTGGAGCCTTCTGTATTTGTTAATTTCAACTAATAAGCGATAATGGGACTCTCACCTGGGTCGTTGGTGTGTTGTGTCCAAAACAGAGCTGTACTTGCTAAAAGCTTTAATCTCACATGTCAGATTTGACAGAGATGTCTAAATAAATAGTATGTCAGAGTATATTCCATATCCAGAGACATACAGTACTTGTCTGCTTCCATAAGACTACTAAAGCTTAAGCCTACAGCTATTAAATCCACCTCCCTTAGATTCAGGTCACTTCACCAATGTATCCAGTAGGCTAAATGGCTGGTCTATTCCTCGAGGGGCAACACCGGCTGTCTTCAGGTCCTAGGCAAGGCGATGTCTCCATCAGCCAACACCTTCCAAGCGAATTAAGCGTTTTAACTCCTCTCTACTCTATGCAAACTTTCCTCTGCTATTGTTTCAAAGCCAAGAGTGCTATTCGAGAGAAACACTGTGCAATAAATTGGTTTCGGGGGAAATATCTGATAGCGTGCCTGTGAGTTGCGCTGACTCCACTTAAATTGTACAAAAGGTTCAGCTCAGTGTATCTTACTCGGATTCACGCAGTGAAGTCAACTGCTTGCCCTTGTCAGTATGTTCTTGAGGGCACCTGCTGGAAGCAGGCCTGCGTTTGTCTTCCAACAAACAATACATACGGTATGTAAAACAATTCCTATTTTAGATGAACATTTTAGGACTTAGAAGGTCAGATGTAGACATGCATTGTTAAAGACGTTCTAAAATGGTGTCAGTAGACATCACTCAATGAGTTGGCAGGCTCCAGATGGAATGCCACAGTATTGAGAGACATTCCAAAGTCTATGTTTAAATAAAGGTTTTTAAATTGTTCATTTAGTATAGTCTTGGATGCAGAGGGAAAAGATTTACATAACATGATGAGGTATAGTTTCAAATGTGAATGAAGCGAGTGAAAAAGTCTTAAAACAATGATCACAGAGGCAGCTTGCCATGACAGCTCAGCGATATCGTGTCAAGAAAGGCACGCTAATGAGCAGAATTTCTCCTGAGGTTTCGATTGCAACACAACAAAACACCTCTGCAGAAATGTTTGTGCTTGGCATACAAATGACAAGGACACAGAAGAACATGAATTAATGAATGGGACTTGCAAAGCAAATGTCGCATTCAAAATCTTCATCAGACTTCTTCTACTCCTCCTACACCGTTTAAGCTAGAAACGTCATTCAAACTTTAAAACGTGCAGGTCAGTCTGGAATAGTCCCACTTGTCAAAAGCTGGTTTAAATCTACGCAGTTTCCACATCAACCTAAAAAAAATCTATATGATGACGTTGAATCAACGAGGAAAACTGATTGGATTTTCAAAAAGTGATCAACGTATGTGCATTTTGTCGTTCTTTCACCCAACTTTGAACCTAAATCCAATGACATGGTGTCATTTTTTGTTGATTTCACGTTGAATTCACCGTAGTTGACAACTCATCCAAATGTAAATCAAAACTAGACTTTTAACTGATGCTCAAACTTTTGCTCAAATCTACTACCTTGACGACTACCAACAATTTAGACAAAACATTAGAGCATATAAAAAATTCCTCTACTTCTCTGCTATTCATACCTGAAATCAGAACAAGAACATATTCTATTATACAGCTGTTTTACGAACCGCATCAATGACGTTTCCTTTATAAACAACGGAAATGTTGAACACTTTCCCAAAACGTTCAACAAAACGTTAGAGCGTCTGAAGTCCTCCTCTACTCTACGTTTGAAATCTGAAATCAGAACAACATATACCAATCAAATAGTACAGCTCTTTTAGTAATCACATAAATTACTTTTCTTCCTAACGTTTTGAAACAACTGCCATTTTGACGCTAAAATGGCTTTGAAAAACACATTTCAGCTAATAGGGAAAAGTATCTAACAAAATAACTACATTATAGATTTCACTAATCATAAGCTATTGACATATAATAAACATTAGCGTGCATTTGTGGACACAATTCTTACTTACTCAAGCTTTAAGCTAACTTCTCACTGTCAACTGTCAACTCAGTCTGTTTGAAGTGCCACAATTATAGTTTTCTACAGGTAAGAAGTCAAAAGCATATTGAAACCAGTACACACACACACTCCTTCCATTGCCACAGTTTAAAGCAGTGGTATTCAAAGTCAGGGTCGCGTCCCAAGAAAAATATTTGACTATAGATTATTGTATGTGCCATTATAATAACATTGTTGAGAAAGATCCTTTGAAAAATACAATTTTATTAAGTAAATGTATTGATTTCTTTTCATTTTGATAAGATATGAAAATTCAGATTGTACGGCTGTGTCACTAAATTTGGTGTGGGGTTGGGTTGTGAGAAATTCTGATGATGTAAAAAACAACTTCCGATGAAATTGTTTGAATACCACTGGTTTAATGGCACTGAACCAATTATTGTCTGTGGCGACTTCAACGAGGATCTGCTGTTCAGGTTAGACTTAGTGTAAAAAAAAGTCCAAATACATTGTGAAAACAGAATACATTTTTTACTGTCTACATGCTCATGGTAAAACATTTATAATAATAGCATTTCAAATGTTTGCGTTCCTATCAAAGTAAGTTCCTTATTTTCTGTATATCATGTTGTCGTTTCTACTGTTGGCGCATACAGTATGTACAGTTGAAGTCAAAGTTTACATACACTTAGGTTGTAATTTCTTGTTAACAAACTTTCTTGTTAACAAACTATAGTTTTGGTAAGTTGGTTAGGACATCTACTTTGTGCATGACACAAGTCATTTTTCCAATAATTGTTTCCAGACAGATTATTTCACTAATAATTCACTGTATCACAATTCCAGTGGGTCAGAAGTTAACATACACTAAGTTGACTGTGCCTTTAAACAGCTTTGGAAATGCCAGAAAATTATGTCATGGCTTTCGAAGCTTCTGATAGGCTAATTGACATCATTTGAGTCAATTGGAGGTGTACCTATGGATGTATTTCAAGGCCTACCTTCAAACTCTTTGCCTCCTTGCTTGACATCATGGGAAAATCAAAAGAAATCAGCCAAGACCTCAGAAAAACAATGGTTGAACTCCACAAGTCTGGTTCATCCTTGGGAGCAATTTCCAAATGACTGAAGGTACCGCGTTCATCTGTACAAACAATAGTACGCAAGTATAAACACCATGGGACCACGCAGCCATCATACCGCTCAGGAAGGAAACGCGTTCTGTCTCCTAGAGATGAACGTACTTTGGTGTGAAAAGTGCAAATCAATTCCAGAACAACAACAAAGGACCTTGTGAAGATGCTGGAGGAAACATGTACAAAAGTATCTATATCCATAGTAAAAAGAGTCCTATATTGATATAACCTGAAAGGCCGCTCAACAAGTAAGAAGCCACTGTTCCAAAACCGCCATAAAAAAGCCAGACTACGGTTTGCAACTGCACATGGGGACAAAGATCGTACAAAGATCGTCTTGGAGAAATGTCCTCTGGTCTGATTAAACAAAAATAGAACTGTTTGGCCATAATGACCATCATTATGTTTGGAGGGAAAAGGGGGGGGGGGCTTGGAAGCCGAAGAACAACATCCCAACCGTGAAGCACGGGGTTGGCAGCATTATGTTGGGGGGTGCTTTGATGCAGGAGGGACTGGTGCACTTCACAAAATAGATGGCATCATCAGAGAGGAAAATAATATGGATATATTGAAGCAACATCTCAAGACATCAGTCATGAAGTTAAAGCTTGGTCGCAAATGGGTCTTCCAAATGGACAATGACCCCAAGCATACTTCCAAAGTTGTGGCAAAATGGCTTAAGGACAACAAAGTCAAGGTATTGGAGTGGCCATCAAAAAGCCCTGACCTCAATCCCATAGAAAATTTGTGGGCAGAACTGAAAAGCATGTGTGAGCAAGAAGGCCTACAAACCTGACTCGGTTACACCAGCTCTGTCAGGAGGAATGGGCCAAAATTCACCCAACTTATTGTGGGAAGCTTGTGGAAGGATACCCAAAATGTTTGACCCAAGTTAAACAATTTAAAGGCAATGCTACCAAATACTAATTGAGTGTATGTAAACTTCTGACCCACTGGGAATGTGATGAAAGAACTAAAAGCTGAAATAAATAATTCTCTCTACTATTATTCTGCCATTTCACATTCTTAAAATAAAGTGGTGGTCCTAACTGACTTAAGAATGGGAATTTTTACTAGGAATAAATGTTAGGATTTGTGAAAAACTTAGTTTAAATGTATTTGGCTAAGGTGTATGTAAACTTCCGACTTCAACTGTATACGTATGCATGTATGTATGGAGCATAATGTATTTACATTTTTTTTCATATTTTCAATAACTGGTGACAAATAATTATATAATATAATTATATAATATAATAATATAATAATAATATAATATAATAATATAATATAATAACGATTATATCATATATTGTAATGGATACCTATGATGTTTGTAAAATACTTTTTTGAAGGTTGTACTGATTATAATGAGTTAAGCTATTTGCCAGCTATGTGTGACGCCATGTTTGTTGACATTATACAATGCATTCTGGGTGTCACGTAATCTGCCAGACCAAAGATGTTATAATGAGGTGAATGAATGGTTCACTCATCTTTCGGGGAAACTTTCGGAAGTGAATGAAGGGAAGTGGATGATCGTATACGACCCCCCCCCCCCTTCAACACGCATTCTATAAACAGACCAAACTCTTCTAATCTCCTCTTATTGTCTTTGGCTGATGCGAGAGAAAAAAACAAGCATGGCGGTGCGCACAAACTACCCATCGTTAGATTACATTTTTTGATTTCTAGAAAGTGTTTTACTCAATTATTTCGATCAATGATGAGCTTACCCCCTGATGTGATTAATTATAAATAGTAATATTGTCGTTTCTGTCAGTTATAAAAATATGACCGCTTGTGTTTTGTCGATCTTTCCTCAGTTAGCGCTAGGACAAATGTAGCCTACATTTTTCTGGATTGGATGATTGTGTTATACTGTCGCTACTTTTGTGAATGTCTGAACATTGCATCCAAAAATAAACTGCTCACATTCTGGACATAACTTTGTAAGGACTGTGTTTGTGCAACATGTTTCTGATAAAACAGTGTGGCCAGCTCAAATGCTGATTGTTGTGTCAATCGAAACTGGATGTCCTAAATACGTGTTCTAATCACACTGGTTTGATCGTACACTACAGGGACCACTGTAGAATGATCACACCGGGTGTGTTGGTACGTGTGAAAATGTTCAACCGAATTCAGAAATATGCCAAAAAGGAAAGGAAATCAACTAAATTAGTTTGCCCATGTTAATCATAAGACAGTTATATCTATTTTCCTTCATTTTTCTTGAAACAGCACAGGAATGCCCCTGTGTGTGTGAGTGTAGTTGGTGCGTATGTCTACACTTTGTGTAGCTGTTAGTGATTATGCTAATGGTGACCTTCTGGTAAAGATTCAAAGGCTTTCCCCCAAAAAAATGTAAGCTATGCCAACCTGGCAGAATGATATGATTATTTGCATCAATCCAGTGGCCATTTGTTTTGCGAACTCTGCAACCACATGAGCGCTACAGACACATTGCTAACCAAACAATGGTCTCTTGCTGGTGCACACTTGCATTAAAGGGTAACTATACCATAAATCCACATGTCTTCTATTTTTCACAGACCTCAAGAGTGGTCTCCTGATGTGGTTTAACCATTTACAATTGTAGTGGCCTGTATGTTTTAGTGCTAAATGAAAATGTTTCTTACAGAAGAAATGTTAAAAACATATGCATAACCATGGTAGCAATTGAAAGGGAACAGTTTGTAGATGATTGGAAATTGATTAGACCAAAGTGAGGACACAACACTTCACTGTGACACAAGACTGAATCCAAACATTACACTATGTATTTTCTGTGCATTTTACGTTTAATTGTACTTTTCGCTGCATTTGTTGATAACAAAATCTGAATATACTCTGGATACATTCAGTGACATGATAAGAATATTCCTGGAAAATATGCTGTAGTTGCAACGTAAGACAAAAAAAGAGTGAGAGGACTAACTGTTGTCTCCAAAGTCTGCACAGTTCCTAAGTAAATGCACTTTTATGACTCAAAAAAGAGTCTTCAACTACAAGGTGCCTTTTTGAGCTCTTCTAGCTGTGCCATTGAGGAACTAGAGCAAGCACACTTGTAGTTGTTTTGTTTAGAACACAACCAACAGCGACCCCTGATTGGCTGAATAGCAGATGTTAGCAGATGTTATTGCGAGTGTAGCGACAGTGCGACAGTGCAGCAATATCTAACATGTAATCTAACAATTCCACAATAACTACCTAATACAAACAAATCGAAATAAATGAATGGAATAAGAATATATACACTACCGTTCAAAAGTTTGGGGTCACTTAGAAATGTCCTTGTTTTTGAAAGAAAAGCACATTTTTTGTCCATTAAAATAACATCAAATTGATCCGAAATACAGTTTAGACATTCTTAATGTTTTAAATGACTATTGTAGCTGGAAATGTCTGTTATTTTATGGAATATCTACATAGGCTTACAGAGGTCCATTATCAGCAACCATCACTCCTGTGTTCCAATGGCATGTTGTGTTAGCTAATCTAAGTTTATAATTTTAAAAGGATAATAATTGATCATTAGAAAACCCTTTTGCAATTATGTTAGCACAGCTGAAAACTGCTGTTCTGAAAGAAGCAATGAAACTGGCCTTCTTTAGACTAGTTGCGTATCTGGAGCATCAGCATTTGTGGGTTCGATTACAGGCTCAAAATGGCCAGAAACAAAGAACTTTCTTCTGAAACTCGTCAGTCTATTCTTGTTCTGAGAAATTAAAACTATTCCATGCCGAGAAATTTCCAAAAAACTGAAGATCTCGTACAACGCTGTGTACCACTCCCTTCACAGAACAGCGCAAACTGTCCTAACCAGAATAGAAAAAGGAGTGGGCGGCCCCGGTGCACAACTGAGCAAGAGGACAAGTACACTAGAGTGTCTAGTTTGAGAAACAGACACCTCACAAGTCCTCAACTGCCAGCTTCATTAAATAGTACCCGCAAAACACCAGTCTCAACATCGACAGTGAAGAGTCGACTCCGGGATGCTGGCATTCTAGGCAGATATGTAGATCTTCCATAAAAAATCTGCCGTTTCCAGCTACAATAGTCATTTACAACATTAACAATGTCTCCACTGTACTTCTGATCAATTTGATGTTATTTTAATGGACAAAAAATGTGATTTTCTTTCAAAAACAAGGACATTTCTAGGTGACGCCAAAATTTTGAACGGTAGTGTACATTGCAAAGTTTCCTAAGGACTGGAAGTGAGGCAACCCTCTCTGTCGGAGACATCTCATTTGCTTTACTTTACCACCTATTTTACTTTTCATGTCACTAACCAAATGACCACTGCTGCACATTCTGCCACTGTTTTTGAAAGATTAGATTGTACTATTTAGAATGAGTAGCCAGCTCACGAAAGAACTAGTGCATAGCTAGCTAACATAATGTCACAAAGCATGATACGCTAGCCAGTTAACTTTCATTCTGAAATAGCTTCATATTTCCGAGTTAGTCAGATATTAGTTTAGAAACACTTTGGCATGGGAGCTAACTAGCTAGCAAGCCACCAGCTAGCTATAGCTAGCTTGCTGCTTATCAAAGGTAGACAGCTAACTTATTAATTTGATCAAATAAATCTACAACACCACATATGTAGGCTACTGTAGACTATATCATTAAAAATCAAAAGCTATTTCCATGTGAAAATGTTACGGGATTTGCTCCATAGAAACAATCACTCAAACAAACAAACATGGGGGAACAGAGGGTTAAATAATGAACAGGTAATTGGGGAATTGAAATCAGGTGTGTAAGACAAAGACAAAACAAATGGAAAATGAAAAGTGGATCGGCGATGGCTAGAAGGCCGTTGACGTCGACAGCCGAACGCCGCCCGAACAAGGAGAGGGACCGACTTCGGCGGAAGTCGTGACAATGTTCAAGTTTCTGCTAAACAAGACCTGAAATTTGCTGTGTCTAAATAAATTCGAGGGAACATTGGTTGAATCCCAGACGAAGCGTTAACGTTCTTATAGCTTTAACGAAAAGACAATATACAGTATCCCATTGAGCCCTTTTCAGCCATTGCCGAGGTGTGTTTGACAGGTATTTACAAACATTTCTGTGGTCAAAACATGAACAGAAAAAAACGACAGTAACAAGAAAGAGTATGAAAGAGTCGCAGGAGTAAAATGAAAGCAATCAATCCAGCGAGATTTAAGTGACAATTGGATTTTGCACACCTCAAACACAGGAAATAGATGGATGAAAAACACAGATCCTCAGTTGGGAGGGGCATGCATGTTGCTAGCTCTATTGTCAACATGACTAGCTAAGTTATAAAATACAAGGCAATTCAGGGAAACAGATCATCATTTTGGTGCGCATAGAAAGAAGTCATGAGTACATTCAGGTGCATGTGCTGCCGTGAATTTTCTTCACAGTTGACACTTCACAGTCACACTTCACATGCTCATTCTGTTCAGAATAACCTAGGGTATGACGCCAAAGATAGTCATCATAAACACTGACACTGTATATGACGTGAGCTTTACGATATGGAAATGTGAAGTGCACATTTGGACTCACAGGTGTTTGGCTTGCTTGTATGACATCAAAGTTGTATTTTCAATAATCTTCAACGTCTCATCTATAAAAATACATAGAGTCCTTTTCATTTACAGCATTTCCCTCACTCGGTCAACAAAAATGTGCAAAAGTTTCCCAATTAATGGGAGGGATGGGGCCAACTTCTCAAGTTCAGAACGACTGTAAGTTACAATCCATATAGTTTAGCGCTGTGAAGCGCAGAGCCTAAGGTCTGAAGTCATATAGCATGTTATTGTACAGCCACTGCGTTCCAATTTAGGCTTTTAACGGTGTCTAAATCTGCCATTTTCAACCCGTATACGTGTAAATGGTGTAAAGGGTGAAAAACCTGAAAAAGTAGGGACAAACTGAAACATGGAAAAACTAAACGGGGTATTGTGTGTAGATTGATGAGGGGAAAAAAACATTTATTCCATTTTAGAATAAGGCTGTAACGTAACAAAATGTGGAAAAACTCAAGGGGTCTGCACTGTATGCTATGCTCAGTTAACTTCTGTGTCCCTCCTTGGGGCAGAGGTGCTCCGAGGGAAGGAGTTCCACCTTTCCAATCAGTGGGTCCTTCTTTCCACGGATCCCCCTCAAGCCCAGAGAGGACTTCATGAACATCCCGCTGTCGTCCAAATATGTTGTGAAAAGCTATTTTATTTATTTAAAACTTTGACAATGCATATACTGTGGTATTCCAGTAGGAGAGTGTATAACAGTGTAGTAGTCCGAGTGTCGTTATTTATGATGAAATGTGTGATCTAACTGCCCCACAATCCAAAGTAATACGGTTCATATAGTAGTATATCAAAGTAATCTGACCCATTATTTAATTACATTTAACTTTGGATATATTTAACTGTTTTAAGTTTTTTTTAAATGTACTTCAACTACTACAAAAATAATGTTAAACAGGCAAAGCAAGTCCCACAATTTTACTTCATGTAAAATTGCCATCTAGTTGCTGCAAGTTATTTATATCAGACCCACAGGTGCCTACAACCTGCAGCAGTTGAGACTTCTCACCGCTTTGTAGCAAACTGTTTTCTGAAATTCAACCTCTGCGCTTGTCAAACAAATTGTCACTTAGATTTCTTACCCCTTACCCATAAATTGGTCTGGAATACAAACCATTAGATCACACCGAGAATTTGTCGTCATCAGTATTTTTGTGCTGTGAAGTGTTGTGAAGTGTTTTTGAGCCATGATTGGGGGGTTTCTCTAAATATGAAATATCATCTGTATTTGTATTTATTCTGGATCCCCATTAGCTGTTGCCAAGTCAGCAGCTACTCTTCCTGGGGTCCGGCAAAATGAATCCAGTTATACAATTAAAAACATTACAATACATTCATTACAGAACTCACAACACACTAAGTGTGTTCCCTCAGGCCCATACTCCACTACCACATACCTACAACGCAAAATCCATGTGTACGTGTGTATATAGTAGTATATAGTATAGTATAGTATAGTATATGTTATCATGTGTTTGTATGCATGTGTCTGTGCCTATGTTTGTGTTACTTCACAATCACCGCTCTTCCGTAAGGTGTATTTTTACCTGCTTTTAAAATCTGATTCTACTGCTTGCATCAGTTACCTGATGTGGAACAGCGTTCCATGTAGTTATGGATCTACAGGTATGTAGTACTGTGCGCCTCCCATAGTCTGTTAGACTTGGCGACTATGAAGAGACCTCTGGTGGCATGTCTTGTGGGGTTTGCATGGGTGTCCTTTCAACACCTCTTACAAAAACAAGTAATGAGGACGTCAATCTCTCTTCCACTTTGAGCCATGAGAGATTGACAAGCATGTCATTAATGTTAGCTCTCCATGTACTTTTAAGGGCCAGCCATGCTGCCCTGTTCTGAGGCAACTGCAATTTCCCCAAGTTCCTCTTTGTGGCACCTGACCACACGACTGAACAGTAGTCTAGGTGCAACAAAACCAGGGCCTGTAGTACCTGCCTTGTTGATAGTGCTGTTAAGAAGGTAGAGTAGCACTTTATTATGGACAGACTTCTCCCCATTTTAGCTACTGTTGTATCAATATGTTTTGACCATGATATTTTACAATCCAGGGTTATTCCAAGCAGTTTAGTCACCTCAACTTGCTCAATTCCCACATTATTCATTACAAGATGTAGTTGAGGTTTAGCGTTTAGTGAATGATTTGTCTCAAATAAAATGCTTTTACTTTTTTGCTACCTATTCCGAAACTAACTGCGACTCTTTGTTAAGTGTTTCAGTCATTTCAGTTGCTGTAGTAGCTGATGTGTATAGTGTTGAGTCATAGATAGACACACTGGCCTTACTCAAAGCCAGTGGCATGTCGTTAGTAAATATTGAGGCGCCTAAACGGATACCCTGGGGAATTCCTGCTTCTACCTGGATTATGTTTGAGAGGCTTCCATTAAAGAACACAAACCATATGGGTTATTACTGTGATATACTTTTGGGGGATAAGCCCTTTATAGCCTCATGGTCTAGTTTCCCACTACCTCACAGACTGACTCAAATGTTATGTATTTTTCTAATCTCAGCTCTTGTGGTCCTTTGAGTCTGGATCTGAGTGGAACTGCTCCTGAGTCTGCCATCAGACACACTCCCTAACCACCATAAGGATTGGGACAGCACCTTGGCCACAACAACCTGGCCATAACAACAGCCCATACACCAGGCCGGTCAGTGCCCAGAGTGGTCCAAAACCAAGCCCACCATAGGCTAGGCTCCATCACCAGCTCCAGGTGAGAGCCTGAGTCCCCCCACAGCCATGCCCAGGGAAGCTCCTCTGCCACAGGTAGAATCAGTGCTCACCTGCCTGATTGATGGCTAGACCTCTACAGACAAAGAGCCGGAGGCCTTTCTACTGAGGTGAGACTTGAATATATACTAAAATCACTAGCACAATGTTGTTTTAGTATAATTCATTCATTTTCAAGGACAGCAGTTTGTTTATTACAAAGTTGAGGATAAGGGAAGCACATGTTTATATTTATCCTCATCCCAAACCAGAGCCATTTATTTATGGCTCCGTCTCAAACCACCTCTTTTACAACTAAAGAACAGAACTGTGCTATGCCTTCATCTGTGACTTGTCTTCAACAGCTTCAGCTGTAGCATGTTTTAATACTGCAGTACTACTGGGTTACTGCAGAGACATGTGTCCATCAGCTTTGGTTGTCGCGTGTCTCACTGTTTTAATTATTAGCCCTGCTGTAACACAGTAACAGATATGGTAACACAGTCAGTCAGGAGCAATGGATTCCATATTCAAACATTAATCAGGGTACAGATTAAGATCTTAATTTGAGCCAGTTTTCTACAGCAGGAACATAATCATGCAGCAGCAGGAAATGTGAATTATTATGTGGATTATAATGAATGGCCATTTTTTTGGCAGTTGATACATTGTTCCTAAGGGGAAATCAAGTCTGAAATGTCAAATTACAAACTTCAGAAGACTTTTTAAACCTCAAATACATAGCATTTCTTGCATTGATGGACAGTTCTCCTGCAACAGGGTAATCAAATTAAGATCTTACATCTGTAGATACTTAGGTTCTCACCTTCAGCTTATGAATTATTCATAGACATTTAATGGTCTTTGGTTTCCTCCATGATTAATCCATGGGGTTCTGCACAGGAGTCTGCTAGAAAGAAGTGAAATTGCAATGCAAATCTATTACTCTGGATTCAAATTGTTCATTCCTTTAAGGACGACATGACATTAATGAAAATAGGCAGACCATGCCGGTGGGTTTTGTGTTTATATTAAGTGGAAAGGGATACACCATCACGAAGAGCTTGGTCAATCTGTGTTATTACTACAAATGAGAAGAACCATGTCCCTGACTAACTGCTAGGTATTTTGTTCAGGAAGCAAATTCAATTTCCTTTCTTCTTTCTTTTTCCAGGGCAGATTCCCTCACTGTGCCATAGCACATGGATTTCAAGACTTCAAATGAAGAGGTAGCTACAATTTGAGTTGAATAGCTTTCAATCCCTCAGCATTTTGCAAAGATAATTGGAGCAAATTGGTCTGCCATGGTGACTAGTGTTATGTATTTTTACTTGACAGCGTACTCAACAGCTGATACGTGTTAACCTTTGGAACACAACAAGAGTTCAGAAATCTTGCTGCTGTGATGGCGGTTAGGAAGTGCAGCTCAGTTTCCACCTGTTTTGTGGGCAGTGTGCATATAGCCTGTCTTCTCTTGAGGCCAGGTCTGCCTGCGGCGGCCTTTCTCAATAGCAAGGCAATGCTCACTGAGTCTGTACATAGTCAAAGCTTACCTTAAATTTTAGCGCTGATGTTTAGGTCAAGGTATGTATAGTCCAGTGGGTTCTGGTAGTTTTTAATAGTTGATTCTAAGATTTGTATTCGATCATGTATATGTTTTTGCTGTTTGTTCTTTGTTATAGAGCCAAAAAGATTAGAGAAGTGGTTTACCCATACATCTCCATTTTGGATAGATCCTTCTTTGTGTTGTTGTTTGTTTAGTGTTTTCCAATTTTCCCAGAAGTGGTTAGAATATATGAATTCTTCAGTTACATTGAGCTGATTTCTGACATGCTGTTCCTTCGTTTTCCATAGTGTATTTCTGTATTGTTTTAGTGATGAACCATAGTGAAGGTGTTGACTCAGGTTTTCTGGGTCTCTATGTTTTTGGTTGGACAGGTTTCTCGATTTCTTTCTTAGGTATTTGCATTCTTCATCAACCCATTTGTCATTGTTGTTCATTTTCTTCAGTTTTCTGTTTGAAATATTTATATTTGATAGGGAAGCTGGGAGGTCAAATACACTGTTAAGATTTTCTACTGCCAAGTTTACACCTTCACTATTACAGTGGAACGTTTTGTCCAGGAAGTTGTCTAAAAGAGATTGAATTTGTTGTTGCCTAATTGTTTTTTGGTAGGTTTCTACACTACATTCCTTCCATCTATACCATTTCTTAATATTACTCAGTTCCTTTGGCTTTGATGCCTTGTAATTGAATATTGCTCTGTTCAAGTAGACTGTGATTTTGCTGTGTTCTGATAGGGGTGTCAGTGGGCTGACTGTGAATGCTCTGGGAGACTCTGGGTTGAGGTCAGTGATAAAGTAGTCTACAGTACTACTGCCAAGAGATGAGCTATAGGTGTACCTATCATAGGTACAATTGTGTACCTCGCCAGCAGCATACCACCCTGCATACCACTGCTGGCTTGCTTCTGAAGCTAAGCAGGGTTGGTCCTGGTCAGTTCCTGGATGGGAGACCAGATGCTGCTGGAAGTGGTGTTGAAGGGCCAGTAGGAGGCACTCTTTCCTCTGGTCTAAAAAATATCCCTTTTGGATGGGATGTTAAACGGGTGTCCTGACTCTCTGAGGTCATTAAATATCCCGTGGCACGTATCGTAAGAGTAGGGGTGTTAACCCCGGTGTCCTGGCTAAATTCCCAATCTGGCACTCAAACCATCACAGTCACCTAATAATCCCCAATTTACAATTGGCTCATTAATCCTGTAACTATTCCCCAGGTCGTTGCTGCAAATGAGAATGCGTTCTCAGTCAACTTAACTGGTAAAATAACAGATAAAAAAGGAGTCCCCTCAAAGCCTACCATTGACTATGTACAGTTGTGGCCAAAAGTTTTGAGAATGACACAAATATTAATTTTCACAAAGTCTGCTGCCTCAGTTTGTATGATGGCAATTTGCATATACTCTACAATGTTATGAAGAGTGATCAGATGAATTGCAATTAATTGCAGTCCCTCTTTGCCATGCAAATGAACCGAATCCCCAAAAATGTTTCCACTGCATTTCGGCCTTGCCACAAAAGGACCAGATGACATCATGTCAGTGATTCTCTCGTTAATTAACACAGGTGTGAGTATTGACAAGGACAAGGCTGGAGATCACTCTGTCATCATTGCTTTGCACAAAAAGGGCTTCAAAGGCAAGGATATTGCTGCCAGTAAGATTGCACCTAAATCAACCATTTTTGGATTCATCAAGAACTTCAAGGAGAGCAGTTCAATTGTTGTGAAGAAGGCTTCAGGGCGCCCAAGAAAGTCCAGCAAGTTCCAGGACCGTCTCCTAAAGTTGATTCAGCTGCGGGTTAGGAGCAACACCAATACAGTGAGTGCCTTTCCGATTGTTTGGGGCATCTGGAAAAAAGCTTGTCCGGAGAAGACAAGGTGAGCGCTACCAACAGTCCTGTGTCATGCCAACAGTAAAGCATCCTGTGACCATTCATGTGTGGGGTTGCTTCTCAGCCAAGGGAGTGGGCTTACTCACAATTTTACTCACAACATCCTCTGAGAGCAACTTCCCCCAACCATCCAGGAACAGTTTGGTGACGAACAATGCCTTTTCCAGAATGATGGAGCACCTTGCCATAAGGCAAAAGTGATAACTAAGTGGCTCGGGGAACAAAACATTGATATTTTGGGTCCATGGCCAGGAAACTCCCCAGACCTTAATCCCATTGAGAACTTGTGGTCAATCCTCAAGAGGCGGGTGGAAAATTCTGACAAACTCTAAGCATGGATTATGCAAGAATGGGCTGTCAGTCAGGATGTGGCCCAGAAGTTAATTGACAGCATGCCAGGGCGGATTGCAGACAGAGGTCTTGAAAAAGAAGGGTCAACACTGCAAATATTGACTCTTTGCATCAACTTCATGTAATTGTCAATAAAAGCCTTTGACACTTATGAAATGCTTGTAATTATACTTCAGTATTCTATAGTAACATCTGACAAAAATATCTAAAGACACTGAAGCAGCAAACATTGTGGAAGTTAATATTTGTGTCATTCTCAAAACTTTTGGCCATGACTGTACATACCCAGCGTGTGACAGAGCTGCAGGAGTTGTGACCCGTTTTTGTTGGTTATGTTGTCATAGTTGTGCCTAGGGGGGGCATATGAGGGAGGGAATGCTGTCACCTCCAGGCAGGTGTTTGTCCCACTGTGTGCTGAGGGTGTCAGGTTCTTGTACGGTTCTGGCATTTAGGTCGCCACAGATTAGTACATGTCCCTGGGCCTGGAAATGATTGATTTCCCCCTCCAGGATGGAGAAGCTGTCTTCATTAAAGTATGGTGATTCTAGCAGGGGGATATAGGTAGCACATAGGAGGACATTTTCCTTTGTTAAGATCATTTCCTTTTGAATGTTCCTGTTTTGATTAATTTCATGGGGTGAGTTAGGTCTGCTCTATACCAAATTAGCATACCCCCTGAGTCCCTTCCCTGTTTCAAACCTGGTAGTTTGGTGGAGGGGACTATCAGCTCTCTGTAACCTAGAGGGAAACCAGTGGGTCCATCTCCTTTATACCATGTTTCTTGTAGGATGACAATGTCTGTATTTACAATTTCTTTGATTAAATCCAGGTTCATGCTCTTTAGGCCAATGGCAGATGACCTCAGGCCTTGGATATTCCAGGATGAGATAGTGAAGGCTTTGTGTTCCATAAAATGTACAATGTTGTTGGTCGTGTGGAGTTGGTCGAGCAGAGCCTGCTAGCATCTTAGCATCTTTTGTTTAATTTTTTCAACTTTATTTAACCAGGTAAGCTAGTTGAGAACAAGTTCTCATTTACAACTGCGACCTGGCCAAGATAAAGCAAAGCAGTGTGACAGAAACAACAACACAGAGTTACACATGGAATAAGCAAGCGTACAGTCAATAACACAATAGAATGTGTATATACAGTGTGTGTAAATGGCGAGAGGAGGTAAGGCAATAAATAGGCCATAGTAGCAAAGTAATTACAATTTAGCAGATTAACACTGGAGTGATAGATGAGCAGATGATTGTGTGTAAGTAGTGATACTGGTGTGCAAAAGAGCAGCAAATCAAATAAAAAACAATATGGTGATGAGGTACTGTAGGTAGATTGGGTGGGCTATTTACAGATGGACTATGTACAGCTGCAGCGATCAGTTAGCTGCTCAGATAGTTGATGTTTAAAGTTAGTGAGGGAAATGTAAGTCTCCAGCTTCAGCGATTTTTGCAATTCGTTCCGGTCACTGGCAGCAGAGAACTGTAAGGAAAGGCGGCCAAAGGAGGTGATGGCTTTGGGGTTGACCAGTGAGATATACCTGCTGGAGCGTGTGCTATGGGTGGGTCTTGTTATCGTGACCAGTGAGCTGCGATAAGGCGGAGCTTTACCTAGCATAGACTTATAGATGACCTGGAGCGAGTGGGTTTGGCAACGAATAGGTAGCGAGGGCCATCCGACTAGAGCATACAGGTCGCAGTGGTGGGTGGTATATGGGGCTTTGGTGACAAAACAGATGGCACTGTGATAGACTGCATCCAGTTTGCTGAGTAGAGTGTTGGAGGCTATTTTGTAAATGACATCGCCAAAGTCGGTAGGATTGGTAAGATAGTCAGTTTTACTAGGGTAAGTTTGGCAGCGTGAGTGAAGGAGGCTTTGTTGTGAAATAGAAAACTGATTCTAGATTTGATTTTGGATTGGAGATGTTTTATATGAGTCTGGAAGGAGAGTTTACAGTCTAGCCAGACACCTAGGTATTTGTAGTTGTCCACGTATTCTAGGTCATAACCGTACCAGAGTAGTGAGTCTAGTTGGGCAGGCAGGTGAGGGCAGCGAACGGTTGAAAAGCATACATTTGGTTTTGCTAGTGTTTAAGAGCAGTTGGAGGCCACGGAAGGAGTGTTGTATGGCATTGAAGCTCGTTTGGAGGTTAGTTAACACAGTGTCCAAAGAAGGGCCAGATGTATACAGAATGGCGTCGTCTGCGTAGAGGTGGATCAGGGAATCACCCGCAGCAAGAGCGACATCGTTGATGTTTACAGAGAAAAGAGTCGGCCCGAGAATTGAACCCTGTGGTATCCCATGGAGACTGCCAGGGGTCCATTCAACAGGCCCTCCGATTTGACACACTGAACTCTGTCTGCGAAGTAGTTGGTGAACCAGGCGAGGCAGTCATTTGAGAAACTAAGGCTATTGAGTCTGGGGCATAGGTCTGATCTGAGGGGGCCTAAAATGGGTGTGGGCATGGTTGACTTTGGGAGGTGTTGATTGGTTGGGGTGGGGGTGTGGATGTGGCTGGTGGTGTTGTGGTCTGAATGTAGGTCCTCTATGTGTAGGTGAGGGGGGGGGGGTCCTTTAGGGTCCAAGCGAAGGTGGGCAATGCTGCCTTGTATAGGTGGACCTGGTCATAAAGGCTGTTTAAGTCCATGGTAGAGTGGTGGGCCAGGTAAACATTTGGTTTCCAGTCACAGGAAATAGTTGTGTTTACCCGCTGTGTGGTAGCAGGGTGGAGCTCTCTCTCTCTCTCTCTCTCAATAATACTCATCCAGTTTGTGTACAGTACAAGTAAATGTCATTCTATGAGTTGCCATGCCGGCAGTTGAGCTGCCATGATTTCTTTACACAGAGCTAGATACAGTACATGTAAATATCGTTATTTGAGATGCCTTACCTGTAATCGAGCTGACATTTCTGACTAAAAATACTGGTGACTAATGTGACTAATGCAAACTGGTGACTAATGTGTCCTTCGGTGACACTACTGCGTGTGTTGTCAAGGATGCTCAGTGACATTGGCCCGCTTGGCTCTACATTAGTAATCATGTCAGGTGAAGGTGCTTCTCTTATTTAGATATTTAGACTTAACCATAGTCTCAAGGACAGGACAGGCATTCCAAATAGCTGGTGGGGAATTGGCTCTGCAGAATACAAATGTATGCAGATTATCATGTTTTAAATGGATCACGGGATATGATGATGATTTCTCTCATCCATTTCTTTTGCGCAACACTGAGAAATGCATATCTGGTGACTGAGCGTTATGTTAGAATCGTAGATGGATAGACAAAATGATTCTGAATTATTTCATCGGAGACATATTAAATTAGACCATTGTAACTAATTGTTTATTTTGTCTGTTATTAAGAGGCATATCATTGCAGTTATCTGGTTTAATTTTCAGGGCCTAGATGACAATATATTTCACTCAGATTAATGTTATAGCACAGTGCATAAAACATTTATGCAATTCACACTAATTAGTGGAGCTGAATACATTGAAACATGTCCAGGCCTAAGATAAAGTTCAACACTAATTTCTCACCCTGCCAGTTCAGCACATATTTGACTGAGAACTAACCTTAATCAGTGAGTCCATATTTATCTGGTCTTCCTTTAACGGAATTGCAACATAATATGGAAGATGTATGCAAAACATTAGTGGGTCAAAAAAGGTTTCCCTGAATTGATCATGAATTATGATCTTTTCCTAGCCCATTGTCAAATGTCCATAGGGCGTTCTCCGTGTCACTCAAAAGTCTCTACAATGCCTTTCCAATTCGATGACATTTTCATTTCATTTCATGGCCAGTTCATTCGGACATTCGGAGAATGAGAAATAATTTTTCCACTGATTTACTTTGCAGACGAAGACTGGGGTTTATCTGCTGCAAGATGGTAACGAGGAGCCTTTCAGTATTCGACTGCACTTGGCTAAAGACATTCTGACAATTCAAGAGCAAGATGTCATCTGCGTGTCAGGAGAAGCATTTTATTCCAGTGTAAGTAACCTGCCATGCCTGTCACATAAAATACCACGCATTGACATCATACGGCTCTTTTACAGACACTCCAAAAGGCTAGGGCCGGCATTGACTGTATGTGTGGGTATGAATGTGGATACGCTGACCTGTGAGCCTCTGCAGCCCCTCATCATGAGTTCAGATTTTTTTGTGGCCCCCACCCTCATCAAAGTTGCCCATACCTTCTGTAGATGGTGACACACACACACACACACACACACACACACACACACACACACACACACACACACACACACACACACACACTATATCTGGGGTAACAATATAAAGATATTGACAATGGTACAGGGTGTGAATGACCATATGCGCATGTAAGAGCTACTTCAGTCAATTGTAAAACAATTGTAAAACCATAAAATCAACATTCATATTAAAGGGTGTTTCAATTACAAGAACAACGTCATGTCAGGCGAGAATTACTGTATATTTGGAACCATGAGAGTGAGGTGTGAGCATGACTGATGAGATTATACAATAAACAGAACAAGAGCCAGACACTCAACCTCATTGGTCCATGCCTAAGCATGTCTCAACCTCATTGGTCCAGCATACACACCCTGTACCTGGTTGTACTCAAACATGCTCTGGCCCTTACAGTAACTTGATGTACTTACATTAAGTGTGTAATGATACGTACTGTATGCACAGAAACAGGAGAGATACCCATGTCTCATATAAAGCACCATTTAAAAAGGGACCTTTCTTTTATTACTTTCCTTGTATTTTTTTATTTAACTAGGCAAGTCAGGTAAGAACAAAATCTTATTTTCAACAACAGCGTAGGAACAGTGGGTTTACTGCCTTGTCCAGGGGAAGAACAACAGATTTTTACCTTGTCAGCTCGAGGATTCGACCTTGCAACCTTTCGGTTACAAGTCCAACGCTCAAACCACTAGGCTACCTGCCACCCCGATATATACGGTGTATCAGTCAGCTCTGTTATTCTTTCATTTGCATCTACGGTAAAACTTAAAGTAAAGTCAAATTAAACTCTAAGTATCGCCATAATAAACACGGTCTCTTTAATCTATCTGATTCCTTGCAGGAGAGAACTGTAACCATCAGAAGACAGACGATTGGAGGTTTTGGCTTGAGCATTAAGGTAATTTAGATTGCCATTGATTTGTTGTTTTCTCCCTATTCTATCTTTTAATTGACTTTCACCTAATGCAATTGATCTTTTAAAACCACAATTGATTCATATCAACAGTAGACTAATGGAGTAGCCTATGCGGGAAGACAATAGTTTCTCTCTTTTTTCCCTCTGTTTCTTTCTCTTCCTCTATTTGTTTGTGCAACAAACTACATAACTATGTAAATCACCCCCTTAGGGAGGAGCGGAACACAAAATCCCCGTTGTGATATCAAAAATATCAAAAGAGCAAAAAGGTAAGCTCTTTTTTAGTTCTATGTATCCATTTCATTATGCCTTACCAATTATTATTTCTTCGCCCAAACATAATATATCATGTATTGTCTGCAGCTGAACTGTCTGGGTTGCTGTTTATCGGAGATGGGATCCTCCAGGTAAGCGATGATGATGAGTATCGTGACAGTTTCTTCTGCCTGGTGTCGTTCAGTGTTTGCACTACAGGTCTGGTTGAATTCTAACCCCTTCAAACTCTGCTGATGGATCACTATGCGATATATGAGTGCACTGAGCTATGTGTTGGCATGGCCAGGAAGAACGTAGTGTACATTTGCAATAGAGATCTTCGTTGCAACTGTCACTGTCAGCTTTCATTGTTTTGCAGCAATGCTATTTTTGAGCACGGACGCCAGATATGTAAAACGCACTTGATTGCTGTTCTACGAATCAAGGACCCCGTTTTCAAACACACCTTCAATGATGTTCAAAAATAAAAGCATATTATGCACATCCTCAGTTTAATGGATCTGATATTATTGTTACTAACCACAAGACTGTTTGTTTTTAGATAAACGGAATCAATGTTCGAAGCTATCGCCACGAGGAAGTGGTAAGAAGCTGACAACTTAATATCTCATATTTCACTGCAAGCTGCAACACTTGCACCGCCACCTTATCTTGTTTCACTTTTTCGACCTCATCTGTGGGACCCCTAAGATCTGTTTTATACCTTTTTCCCAGTTTGTATGTTTCAACCTCCCAAATGCGTGAGGCCGCATAAATCTCCCAGGTTTTCAACCAATATCTAATCTACTTGTTCTAAAGAACGGAATTTGCACTACATCCGTCATCCAAGTACGTGTTTGAAATGAGTTTAAGAAGTCCAATGGCAGTGTTGACAATCCTCCTCATTTCCCTTTCCAGGTGCAGGTTTTGCGAAATGCCGGAGAGGATGTCACTCTGACTGTTTCTTTCTTGAAGAAGACGCCAGCTTTTCTGAAACTGCCCCTCTGTGAAGACTGCACATGTACGCCTATCTTAGAAACCTCCAAAGAAATATCCGAGCTGAAATTGTGTTATTTTCACCAAGGATGTGATGAGAGGAAATGAGAACAAGATTAGAGAAAGAACCTTCTCCATCTACACATGGATTATATGATGATTCATGCATCGTCGGACTGTTATTTGGTATATTATGGAAATAGAGCTGGAAATAAGTTGTTTTGAATATTGTTATTACCTGAAATAGAGCTAGATAGAAAAGTTCCAGTGAATATTGTTATTACCTGAAATAGAGCTAGATAGAAAAGTTCCAGTGAATATTGTTATTACCTGAAATAGAGCTAGATAGAAAAGTTCCAGTGAATATTGTTATTACCTGAAATAGAGCTAGATAGAAAAGTTCCAGTGAATATTGTTATTACCTGAAATAGAGCTAGATAGAAAAGTTCCAGTGAATATTGTACCAAGGCTGAAGAAGCGATAATATGACTTTTTTTTAATGACTTCTGAATGTCATTCTACTCCCAGGTGTTCCAAGTGACCAGAGCAGTGGAACGTCCTCCCCTCTATGCGACAGTGGCTTACACCTGAACTATCACCCTAACAACACGGTACAGTTCAACATTCTCATTTCTACATAACTTTCAGCCATATCTCTTCTCTCTGCAATTCTTGAAACATGGCCAGTAGGCTGTTATTCCACAGTGGTATTCACAGGCAGACAGTGACAGTCCGGGTGCTCTAACTCTTTCTCACTCTTTCACTGGGCCAGAGAAAAGTTAAAAACAATTATTCAGTAGTTCCACAATGGCTTGTACTTATACAGCCTCTGCTGCATCTACATCTACCCGTATGAATCATGAACAGGCCTGGGCTGTTGACATCTTAGTAAGCCGTGGGAGATACTATATGAAGTGCCAAACGGTGAGGTGTTCCATTCTCTGTGTGTATAAACTCCTGCAGGACACACTGTCCTGCTCATCTTGGCCCACGTCCCCTGGGCTCCGGTGGGAGAAGAGATGGGTGGACCTGCGCCTTATTCCTCTCCTCCACTCTCGTCTGTCACAGCACGTCCCCGGCTCTGACGTCTGCAGGTACAGTGCTGTGCTGCAGCAGGGGGACCAGAGACCACTTGTTGTAAAAATGGGCCATTTTCTGGCACACTGTTACTGCTGAAGGTTCAGTGACCCCGGTGCCTCTGCTATTTGAGAGGGGTCCCCTGGTAAGGGACTTTGGTGACTCTGTGTTAAAATGACTTGTCTCCTGTAAATACCTTGCGATTATTCAAATGAAGAAGTCAGACACTGGCAGTTTTGCTGCAAAGAATGCTTGACTGTTACTTATTTCTCTTGAATGTAGAGTGATTCTGATTTCTATAGGAGAAATGCATTTCAAGTCATAGCTGTGGATGGGGTTTGCAGTGGGGTTATCACGTGCCCCGCTGCTGAAGACTGCCTAGATTGGCTCCAATCAATCACAACTAACATATCAGCTCTCACCAAGCACAATGTGAGTACAATCAAACTGAAGGCAAAAACATGAGTAAGATAGGTAGATTTTCCATAGCCTTCAATATCAACAGGTTTTGGTTTTGAAAAATACAATAGAGCACTGTATTACTACAGTAATATGGATTGCGTGTGGCTGTAAAAGGGATTTAGTGGTCACGTTTCGGAGGATGCATGTCTCGACCTTCACTTCTCCCGAGCCTGTTGGGGAGTTGCAGCAATGAGACAAGATTGTAATTGGGGAAAAACAGCTAACTGTATCAATAAATGTGTCAGATGTATCGTATAAGTCACATACTCTATATATATGAATGTCATTTAATACTATGGGGCATGAAAACATCCACTTATTTTTTAGAGCCGTAGGTCACAATATCAGAGTTGGCTCTTGGAGACAGCAACGGCATACACTTATAACCCCAAGCTAACTAGGCATTTGTATCATCTATAATTCAGAATGATGCATTATGCAATAATAATAATGCCGAGAGGTGGCAAGCAAATTGAAAAGAACTCTGGAGATAGCAACTGTGTCCTATGCTCCATTTCTCTGTTTGGACATCTTGGAAAAAGCTTTCTCTGGCTGGGTGTGTGGGGAACAAGTTAGTGCTTTGTTTTACTTCCAGATGGATAGTGCTCAACAAACAGGGTCAGGAATGTGTGTGTACCAGTCAGCTCTGTATCTTACTGGCTGGACTGTCCTCACTTTGTATCCTCCTGACAGAAAGCAAATTAGAGGTTTTGTTTTTTAGTGTTGCTATCTCTGAGCACCAAAGAAGATTTTTCCAAATGAATACCATGTCGTCCATTAGTATTTAATGAGTAAGTGGACCTGGTAAAGATCAGGCGAGGAAGTACAAAACTACAGAGTTTATTTTCTTTCCATTCGCTCTCGAAGATGCTTCTTTGAAGATAGACTAGCCAGCCGTGTCGATGGTTCCAAGTGGTGTGATGAGAGTCGCGTAATGCGATGGTTTGAGCAGAGTAGTAGAATGGCCCCACTTAAAGTCGCTTTTGAAGATACTTTACTTGGGACAGCTAATCAGACGTACCAGTGATTGTCCGGGAGGTGAGTTTATCGTCTCTACCTCGTATTGAGATTCACTGTTCAAACCACTTAAAACGTGCAGCTGCAGTTTGACGCTTTTGTGGTCTAGTATGTCAATTTCTTAACCCATCATCTTATACAGTTTGTTCGAAATGGACAGTTCCATCAAGATGACACACTCTCTGAACTCACTCAGGGGCGGTGATTACTCTGCACAGTTATAACAAACATATCTCAAATCACATCCCTTTCTTAACAAAAACACTTTCACAATTGTTCATATTACATGCACAATGCATAGTATGGAAACTTTGTACATTTAGAAAGCATATACACTACGTTAGTCTTTCCTTTTTAATGACATCACAAAATAACATACAAAATAACATTAGTTTTCTATAGAAAACGCCTCTGACCATTCCCCACGTTCTATGTTAGAAATATTGTTTAAGTAGTTGCTTTTGAACGTGTTAGAGTTTCAGCAGAAAAAATGTCTGTTGAGACAAAGCACATTCTTTTGGTAAATTTGGAGAGGGATACCTGCATCTTCTCCCCTTGATTTACAAGACATGAGTTGTCAATCAACATTAGTTCTTTCCTCCCCCTCTGCGGTTGAGAGGGGGTCTGATTGAAGTTATTCATTGCAAACCTGATCTGACCTATTTGGATTGTTGTGGACTGTCATGACACTGGCTAATGCTAACTCCCACTCAGATAAAATCCTCCTTCTGGCCTGGGTGGGTGGTTGGAGTACTGCTGAGAGTGTGGTTCGGAATGTAGTAAAGAGCATCAACACCTAGCATAGTATTAGCAACCTCTAAGAAATGTAATTATAATGTAGCCTAGGGGCAGTGTTAGGGAGAATGGGGAATGGGCTAATGTGGAGTGGACTAAGTGAAGGGTCACACTGAGCATAATACTGACAAGTCACTGTCACTACTGTACAGTGTGAAACAGTGGGTTTTCTGGCTGCCACCAATTTGCTCCCCACCCACTTCTTACTGTACCAAGACACATGGAAGAGGTTGTCACCTGGATATGATTATATTAGTCTCTCTAAAAATGGAAGCTTGGTTAGTAAGTGAGAAATGAATAATTATTTACAGTGGCTGATCTGCTCATTGTGTGCAACACTAACATGAGTTAGTAGACATGTCTGTGGCAGACTTCCAACGTCTTTCTAAGACACTGGACAGGTCTAGTACTGCATATGGTTTTCCGTCCCAGAATAAAAGGCAAATCTCACCATAACATTGAAAAAATAAACATTGGCTCCTCTCGTGGATCACTGTAGAAACATACCATTTTGGAAATGAGATGTTGTGAAAATGAAAATGTTATAGCTACCCTCCTCCATGGGAAGACTTTGTGGGGAGGCCGGCCAGGTATAATTTGGTGCTCTCTCTGTTCCTGTGAGAGAGTTCTATTGAAAGCGTGGTGTGGATTAGGAGATACTTGGGTTCAAATACTATTTGACATCATTACAAATAATTCTGTGCTTGATTGAGCTTGCCTGGTTTAAAGGACCAATAGAATAGTCCCAAAACGGGCACTCTAGGTAGGCTAAAGAAAACACTGAAAGTATTGGAACCCCAGTCAGAGCTGCTAATACCCATTATCTAACAGAATGTTTACATTTCTCCCTCTCTCCATTCCTCGCTCTTGCTCTCTCTGTAGCTCCCTAGCTTTTACTTCTCATAGATGGTGAGAGCGAGAAAGAAAGAAAGAAAGAAAGAGAGAGCGAGAGAGAGAAAGAAAGAGGAAGCGAGAGGGAGAGAGAGAATTGTTTGGAACAGCTTCAGGTCCTTGTTGAAATGACTCTATCCATTTAGCAATTTACATGAAGTGAAACTACTTAATGTATTCAATGTAACAGTGTTCTTTTATGTCTGTGGGGATAACATATGAATGTTGTAAATAGAGAGTTAGCTGTTGGTTTTGGTGGGCCCATGCTAGACTGAGTGTGTGTGCTTCTCAAAGAGGAGCATATTATACTGGTATGATGATACTTAATGAAATGTTATACAGCCAACAAATGGTGTTTCAGTGAAACTAACCAGTGAGTAAGAGGTTACTATTTCCATAGTATTAAATACGCAACATAAATAATAGTCTCTGGACTATAAAATCAAGTGCTACCAAATGTAATCTTTGTGTATTATGTTGCAATGAGTTTAATGTTTGATTTTACAGGTGAAGAAGATAAACAGAAACTTCCCAGTTAATCAACAGGTAAGCAGCTACTACTACTACTACTACTACTACTACTACTACTACTACTACTACTACTACTAGTAGTAAGGCAGTACGGTCCGGTACATCATCCCAGTAAAATAAATAGTGGGGGTACCTGACCAGTAAAACATGAGCCTATCACAATTAATACAACATGCCCAAAAAAACTATAGGCTATTACCCTATTAGTTAACGTTACTGCATATCAAACACACTAACAATTTGTGAATTGACTGGAAACCGGGTGGTATACACTCCAAATTGCGTTGTGGTTTAAGGAGAACACTTACATCTTGAGTGGCTGAGACGCTTGTGACAAGGCGGCGATAAGTTGCCGAGATCGAGACGCACGTGGACAACAGTGGATGATGTATCAATTCAGGCTAAGTGAAGGTCTAATGACATTCGCAGAATTTCATTACACTACACGTAGGTGTTTTGTAACAGATCTCTTTCCATTCATCAAATTGCAAGTGCAAAGTGCACTGTTGGGTTTTGGATGCTGTAATTATTTTGTGAGTGAACGAATGTGCACGGGTAGCCTACATGAGTGCCTTTGTTAAGTGACTGGCTATGTTTAAGCCACTTTAAAAAGGCATACAGTAGGCGTTGTGTCCATAAGGCTAGGGGAAGCTAAGCTTTAAATTAAATTGCCCAAATTGTATAGCCTAATTAGCTTACTCCTTACTATACAGAAATTAATATCACGTTATTCAAATGGGCAACTATACCAGAAAGCATGATTTTGCCACAGAGAATCATTCGCTTAAAAAAAGAAGAAAAAAAAAGAGCTGTTGATTGTTTTAAATCGCATAGCCTACAGTTGGAAGGGCCCACAATTTGGCCAGTGTGCGCTGCAACTGTCAGTGAAGAGCAGAGAGACCCAGCCAGGAATATTGCAATATTTAAAAATACAATTGTGGAACAACTGTTTGGAAAGCAAATCGCTATTGCTGTAAAGAGATCCAATCTGTCTTTTAGTTATCAAAATTAACTTAATTGAGCAAACAGTAGCCTATCTTACTGGCACCAGAGGAGAACGTCGGCCATATCCTCCAGAGTAGGCTACCCTGTAATTTTTGTGGTACACTTAGGTGTTCCGTACCGGTAAGAAATGAAATATACTTTCACCCCTGCTACTAATAATACCTTACAAAATAATCCTCACCATTGATATGAAATTGTCATGACATGGTCTTTTATTCAATGCATTTTTTTCAAGCACAGTTTCAAGGTTTAAAAAAAATGACAGACTATGCCCGAAAGATGCTTCATCCAATTCGTCTCCACTCTACACGGTTTACTGTACTAGAACGCTCTCTGAATGTCAATCCAACCTGAATGCACAGAACACTGGAAGAATGATCACTGTGAAAGAAATGTTTGTTTGTCAATTAATCCCGTAAGGTATCGGTTGCCAACTGGCGATTTGACATGAAAATAAAATGTAATTCATTCATTCATTCATTCCAACCAGGTTTAAGAGTCCACAGAAAGGCCATGGGAGACAGGCAGTGCCAGTGGCAACTATTGCAGATGGAGGGAGAATGTTTGCGTCATAAATTCAAAGCAAAGAGAAATCATCAGGAAGAGAGGACAACACAAGTTCCCTTGGTCCTCACTTCAGCAACAATCCCTCCATCAGCCTAGACATGGATAGTGAATTAACTGTTTTTATAATTAATCCATCTCCAGCCCCCAAATGACAAAAGCATGAAATCATTCGACATCCCGTATCGTCATGGTAATTAAAGTACATTAGAAGAGACCGACTGCTCATGCTGGTCCTGAATCTTTCACTCAGTGTTTTCATCCATCAAGATGTCCATAGAGAGAGAGAAATGCAAGCAAACATTTCCACTGTGGCTCGCTGCAATCCTCCTGACTGAGATAAGTGCAGAAAGACTTGATGCCTGCTGCCTTCCCTTTTCCCTAAAGTGTTTTTCTCCCTCACCATTTCCATTTCTTCCACTCCTTCTCTCCCTCTCTTTCTCCTTCCATCTCTCTCTTTCTCCCCTCTATATCCCCACCTCTTTCTCTGATAGATTATCTACATGGGCTGGGTAGATGAGAAGGAGCAGGACTCCGTTCAGGACCGAATGTATTCATCACAGTTCCTTGCCTTGAGGGGTTCCTCACTCTTCAAGTTCTCAGCACCTCCTGTACGTTTTATATCCTAATTTCCCTTTAGTAGCAACAGTAACACTTTATTTTACAGTCTGTTTTAAGCTTGTACTTACCAGTGGTGTAAAGTACTTAAGTAACACTTTATTTTACAGTCTGTTTTAAGCGGGTACTAACCAGTGGCATAAAGTACTTTAAAGTACTACTTAAGTATTTTTTTTTAGGTATCTGTACTATTCTATTGATATTTTTGACAACTTCACTATATTCCAAAATAAAATAATGTACTTGTTACTTCATACATTTTCCCTGATACCCAAAAGTACAAAAAGTTATATTTTGAATGCTCAGTAGGACAATAAAATAGTCCCATTCAGGCACTTATCAAGAGAGCATCCCTGTTCATCCCTACGTCCTCTGATCTGGCAAACTCACTATACACAATTGCTTTGTTTGTAAGTGTTGGAGTGTGACCCTGGCTATCCATAAATTTAAAAAACAAGAACATCTTGCCATCTGGTTTGCTTAATATAAGGAGTTTGAAATGATTTATACTTTTACATTTAACTAGGCAAGTCAGTTAAGAACAAATTCTTATTTATAATGATGGCCTAGGAACAGTGGGTTAACTGCCTTGTTCAGGGACAGATTTCTACCTTGTCAGCTCGGGGATTTGATCTAGCAACTTTTCGGTTATTGGCCCAACTCTAACCACTAGGCTATCTGCCGCACTTTTGATACTTAAGTATATATCAAACGAAACACTTAGACTTTTACTCAAGTAGTCTTTAATCCAGTGACTTTCTCTTTTACTTGAGTCATTTTTTATTAAGGTATCTTTACTTTTACTCAAGTAGGACAATTGGGTATTTTTTCCAACACTGGTACTTACCTGGTACTTCACTTTGAAATTGTGTCAACAATGGATACTTTCTGGTACTTACAGTACCAGCGAACTACCTGCTAAATACTGGGCTGTAAAAAAAAAAAAGGTTACCACATAAATGTATCTAAACTAGTTTCTGAAAATATGTGTCAATTGTTTTTGAAAATGTGTACATTGTTGTCCAGCCTATAATGAGTCCTACACACATTTTCCACTTTTGTTATTGTCTATTAAACCGTACATGTATCCAGCTGGACAACAATTATAATTCCACACCTGATTGATGACCGTCTGTGGCCCCTTGCTTTTCATTTGATTGATCATTATTACTCCATCAGTATTATTATGTTATGCCAACCATATCAGTAATTGTGTTTATATCCACAACTCAGAATATTAGTTATGACAATTGTTTTGTTGGTATTAAACTAAAATATAAAGTGAGATTGATGTTGAGATAGATGTAGGTTTATCCCAGAGGAGCCCCCAGCTACCCCTTATATCAGCTGAGGTCCAATTTCTAGCTCAACCACATTAGTGAGTTTAGGTTTTTCCCTAATTTTGTTTCGTTCCATATTCTGTTTGTGCTCCCTATAATAAGTTGCTGTGGGTTTTTCTTTTAGTTTATCTTTTCGGAGGTAAACCTAGTGGGCAATGATCCTTCTCATTGTTTGGGGCACTGAGCGAATTTCAGGTCGGCTAAGCGCAAACTTAAAAGTTCTGAAAATTCTGTGCAACTTCCAGCCTGTACCTGCTTTAAGTTACAGTTTTAACCGTGGCTAATGTGGCTATTTGATCCTAATGTACAGTGCATTCGGAAAGTATTCAGACCCCTTGACTTTTTACATTTACATAAGTATTCAGACCCTTTACTCAGCACTTTGTTGAAGCACCTTTGGCAGCAATTACAGCCTTGAGTCTTCTTTGGTATGACGGAACAAGCTTGTATTTGGGAGTTTCTCCCATTCTTCTCTGCAGATCCTCTCAAGCTCTGTCAGGTTGGATGAGGAGCGTCGCTGCACAGCAATTTTCAGGTCTCTTCAGAGATGTTCACATCGGGTTCAAGTCCGGGCTCTTGCTGAACCACTCAAGGACATTCAGAGACTTGTCCTGAAGCCACTACTATGTTGTGTTGGCTGTGTGCTAAGGGTCATTGTCCTGTTGGAAGGTGAACATTCACCCCAGTCTGAGGTCCTGAGTGCTCTGGAGCAGAATTTAATCAAGAATCTCTCTGTACTTTGCTCGGTTCATCTTTCCATCGATCTTGACTATTCTCCCTGTCCCTGCCGCTGAAAAACAACCCCACAGCATGATGCTGCCACAGCCATGCTTCACCATAGGGATGGTGCCAGTTTAGCTCCAGATGTGACGCTTGGAATTCAGGCCAAAGAGTTCAATCTTGGTTTCATCAGACCAGAGAATCTTGTTTCTCATGGTCTGAGTCCTTAAGGTGCCTTTTGGCAAACTCCAGGCGAGCTATCATGTGCCTTTTACTGAGGAGTGGCTTCCATCTGGCTACTCTACCATAAAGGCCTGATTGGTGGAGTGCTGCTGGTTGTCCTTCAGGAAGGTTCTCCCACCTCCACAGAGGGTCTCTGGAGCTCTGTCAGAGTGAACATCGGGTTATTGGTCACTTCCCTGACCAAGGCCCTTCTCCCTCGATTGCTCAGTTTGACCGGGCGGACAGTTCTAGGAAGAGTCTTGATGGTTCCAAAATTCTTCCATTTAAGAATGATGGAAACCAACTCTGGGTCTTGTTGTTCCTGTATGCTCTTTTATGTTTAGATAAGAATTGTATACCTGTCTTGTATACCTATACACCATTCTTGTTTGTGTTTAATAAAAAAATATTTGAAACAGAAAAAAAAAGAAAAGAAAAAAGAATGATGGAAACCACTGTGTTCTTGGGGACCTTCAATGCTGCAGACATTTTTTGGTACCCTTCTCCAGATCTGTCCCTCTACACAATCCTGTCTCGGAGTTCTACGGACAATTCCTTGCTTTTTGATCTAACATGCATTGTTAACCTTATATAGACAGGTGTGTGCCTTTCCAAATCATGTCCAATCAATTCAATTTACAACAGGTGAACTCCAATCAAGTTGTCGAAACATCTCAAGGATGATCCATGGAAACAGGATGCACCTGAGCTCAATTTCGAGTCTCATACAAAGGGTCTGAATACTTATCGTATTTACATATTTGTTTTTTATTTTTTATGCATTTGCAAAAATGTCTACATACCTGTTTTCACTTTGTCATTATTGGGTACTGTGTGTAGACTGACGAGGGGGAAAAATAGTTTCATTGATTTTAGAATAAGGCTGTAACGTAACAATATGTGGAAAACATCAAGGGGGTCTGAATACTTTCTGAATGAAACGTAGGCCTACGAGAGGGATCTTTCAGTATTGAAAGTGGCTAATATTGCGTTGATTAGATCACAATTGCAACAGTAAAGGGAACCGTTGATAGTGTTAACAAGGAAAACTCTAGAACAGTGGTCCCCAACCTTTTCTGAGTCAAGATCACATTGTGTTAAAATGCAAGCCGTGATTTACTGCTGAGATTTTGTTTTTAATTTTATCATTAGCAATTAAAAACAGTACTGTAGCAATGAGATTTGTGCAGTAAGCTATAGGCCCAATACATGATCAAATCTAACTTGATTTGCCACATGCGCCGAATACAACAAGTGTAGACTTTACCGTGAAATGCTTACTTACAAGCCCTTAACCAACAGTGCAGTTCAAGAAGAAGGAAAAATAAAAAGCAATCATAAAAAGTAACACAATAAGAATAACAATAACAAGGCTATATACAGGGGGCACCTGTACCGAGTCAGTGTGCAGGCGTACAGGCTAGTTGAGGTAATCTGTACATGTAGGTGGGGGCAAAGTGATTATGCATAGGTAACAAACAAACAGCGAGTAGCAGCAGTGTACAAGAGGGAGGGGAGGGGGAGGGGGGTGTCAATGTAAATTGTCTGGTGGCGATTTTTATGAATTGTTCAGCAGTCTAATGGCTTGGGGGTAGAAGCTGTTGAGAAGCCTTTTGGTCCTAGACTTGGCGCTCTGGTACCGATTGCCGTGAGGTAGCAGAGAAAACAGTCTATAACTTGGGTGACTGGAGTCTCTGACAATTTTATGGGCTTTCCTCTGACACCGCCTATTATATAGGTCCTGGATGGCAGGAAGCTTGGCCCCAGTGATGTACTGGGCCATTCGCATTACCCTCTGTAGCACCTTACGGTCAGATGCCAACCAGTTGACATATCAGATGGGGATGCAACTGGTCAGGATGCTCTTGATGGTGCAGCTGTAGAACCTTTTGAGGATCTGGGGGCCCATGCAAAATCTTTTCAGTCTCTTGAGGGGACTGAAAAGTAAAACAATAAGAATAACTAGAATAATTGGAGTTGTGTTTGGCCATGCAGTCGTCAGTGAACTGGGAATACAGGAGGGGACGAAGTACACACCCCTGAGGGGCACGTGCTGTTACCTACTCTTACCACCTGGGGGAGGCCCGTCAGGAAGTCCAGGATCCAATTGCAGAAGGAGGTGTTTAGTCCCAGAGTCCTTAGCTTAGTGATGAGCTTTGTGGGCACTCTGGTGTTGAACGCTGAGCTGTAGCCGATGAACAGCATTCTCACATAGGTTTTCCAATTGTCCAGGTGAGAAAGGGCGGTGTGGAGTGCGATTGAGATTGCGTCATCTGTGGATCTGTTGGGGCGTAATGCGAATTGGATTGGGTCTAGGGTGTCCGGGGGGATGCTGTTGATGTGAGCCATGTCCAGCCTTTCAAAGCACTTCATGGCGACCGATGTGAATGCCACGGGACAGTACTCATTTAAGCAGGTTACTTTCGCTTCCTTGAGCACAGGGACTATGGTGGTCTGCTTGAAACATGTAGGTATTACAGACTCGGTCAGGGGGAGGTGAGAATGTCAATGAAGACACTTGACAGTTGGTCCGCGCATGCTTTGAGTTCATGTCCTTGTAATTCGTCTGGCCCAGCAGCTTTGTGAATGTTGACCTGTTTAAAGGTTTTGTTCACATCGACTACCGAGAGCGTTATCACAAAGTCAAACAGAACAGCTGGTGCTCTCGTGTATGCTTCAGTGTTGCTCGCCTCGAAGCGAGCATAAAAGGGCATTTAGCTCGTCTGGTAGGCTCGCGTCACTGGGCAGCTCACATCTGGGTTTCCCTTTCTAGTCCGTAATAGTTTTCAAGCCCTGCCACATCCGACGAGCGTCAGAGCCGGTGTAGTAGGATTCAATCTTAATCCTGTATTGATGCATTGCTTGTTTGATGGTTCGTCTGAGGGAATTGTGGGATTTCTTATAAGCGTCCGGAATAGTCTCCCGCTCTTTGAAAGCGGCAGCTCTATCTTTTAGCTCGATGCGGATGTTGCCTGTAATCCATGGCTTCTGGTTGGGATATGTATGTGTTATCACCGCATATTGTCTGCCAACGTATTGTTTGGGCCATTTAAAAAAAATCAGATTTCAACATTTGAGGTAAACAATATGATCACACTGGTAATAGATCCATTGTATTACTTGTGAGGCACAGCTGAGTGAGCATTTAAATATTTTAATTTTAATTACATTTTACAGGGCTGATGGTGCCTTCATCTGATGGTCAGTCTCAGCGGAGGGAGAGAGCAGCAGACTGAGGGTCCACCTCTCAACATCCCTCCACTCTCCATTTCCTCCACTGACACTGACCAAAAAAGGGACATTGTCTTTCAGCTGATGGTGAAACTCCAGGCGCACCACATTATTTCTGCCTCATGCACAAATTCATGTTGTTACTCCTATGAACAGAGAAAGTGAAATATTCCTCGATATTAAAAAAGAGCAAGCCTATAGATACACTTTCGTACTCATTCATTACTGCAGCAGTGCTTGTTTTAGCGCTGAGTGGAAATAGGAAGAACGCTCAAATGTGTGGCTTATTAAAGTGTTCAATCTAGAGTATTGAACTTAAGCATGAACTCACTCATAAAAACAGCAGCCCTTTGCTGTATTCGTTGACAGTCAAGGCAGAGTTTGTACCTTAAGAAACATTAAATTGTTAAAAATGGCAAAAGTTGCCTACCCGGTGCGCAGGGCAGCTGATTCGGGTGCACCTAGCTTCAACAGCCCAATAGCATAGAACTTTTTGTTGTAGACTTTCTGTCACTGACAACCAACATAGGTGTTATAAGATTGGTGAAATCGGTGTGAAAGTTGCAAAAACACACATGAAAAAAAGAAAACCAGTGACTTTGATTCGGAAGCATTATGAAAGACCCAACTTGGGAAATAAAATCTAACTGTACGAAGGCGAATCTGATCATCATTGCAAAGCATTATGACATCAGTGTGTTATCTGTCCATCCAGAAGTAGTGGTCGAAAATGTACTCAATGCTGCTTTGGCGCTGAAGGAAATACTCTCAGAGAGAGGCTGATGAAAAGGGTGATACGGGTGGTAGAATAAACCCTGAAGACGTGCCACAGTGGGAGTAGGAACTAAAAGGCAAAATTAGAGCAACAGAAATTTAAGTTTGAGTCCAAGAAAAGGGAACTTGAGTTAGAATACAGAAAAGAACAAGAAGAGTGAGACCTTTTATCAGTTGTGTATGAACCTTATGTTTCTGATTGGTTTCTGTCTCTTCAGAGTGGTGATGATGCTAAGCAGCCGGTGAAAATACTGCGAGACACTGGGGCAGCCCAATCCTTCAGTTTGGAGGGTGTTTTGCCTTTGTCTGTGTTCCCAGTTCCCAGTTTTTGCTGTTACATGTGCTATGTTTAAGAAGATTGCAGAGAGCAAGTCTAGTGTTCGGGAATGTCAGCGATCGCACCATGTTTAATCTGTCTGAGACCTTTGTGTGGTCCTGATTTCAGTAAACCTCCTGAGTTGACCTCTCCTTTGAAAACCCCAAAGGTGAGCGAGTTAGTAGGACCCCTGAAAGAAGATATTCAACTGTAGGGAACCTTAAGAAGCAGCTAATTGCTGAACAGAGAAAATATGCTTCCCTCTCCTGTCTTTTTGTTGAGATACATCCAGAGGAGGAGTTTGATGAAGTTCTCATGGGTCACTTTGACAGAGATGGTGTTCTGATGAGGGAATGGCATTCTCAAGCCACTTCTGGTCCAAACGATAGTCCCAGTGTATCTCAAATTGTCGTTCCAGTTACACTCTGACAAGAGATACAGAGGTTGGCTCACGATGGAAGTATGGTAGACCATGTTGGGGTGAACAAGATGTGTGATTGTATCCTGCGTAACTTCTTCTGGCCTGGTCTGAAACATAATGTAGCATTTGCCCGCTGACTGTTAAACCGAACAAAACTCTGCCTGTGGCACCTTTGTAGCCTATACCTGCTTTTGACAAACCTTTTAGCAGGGTTCTGGTGGACTGGGTTGGTCCTTTGCCCAAAGCAATGAGTAGTAACCATTTTCTCTTAACCATCATGTGTGCTGCCATTCGTTTCCCCAAGGCCATTCCACTGAGAAACATCATGGCTCCCAGTATTGTTAAGGGCCTTGTGAAACCTTTTCAACGTTTATATCCTCAGATAGTGCAGTCTGAATAAGGTTCAAATGTAATGTCAAAGATCTTCCAGCAAGTGCTACAGAAGTTGGGTGTTACCCATTGCCCCTCCGGTGCATATCATCCAGTCACAAGGCGCTCTTGAGAGATTTCATCAGACTTTGCAGTCAATGTTGAGAGCTTACTACTTTGAGTTCGAGAAAGACTGGGATGAAGGGATGCCTCTAGTGCTATTTGCAGCACAGGAGGTTGTTCAGGAGTCTCTCGGTTTCAGTCCGAACAAGTTAGTGTTTGGACTTTATGTGAGAAGCAGTGAGGCTCCTCAGAGTAGAAGGGGAGGACCATCCTCCTCACTAAATTTCATAAAAATAAAAATGCAAACATTTAAAAAGTTATCTTTTTAGATAAAACTATACTTAATATAGTCACGTCACCAAATAATTGATGAAAACACAGTATTTTGCAATGATGGTCTACAGTAGCCTCAACAGTACTCTGTAGGGTAGTACCATGGTGTAGCCGGGAGACAGCGAGCTTCCGTCCTCCGTGTACATCGACTTCAATACAAAACCTAGGAGGCTCGTGGTTCTCACCCCCTTCCATAGACTTACACAGTAATTATGACAACTTCCGGTGGACGTCGTCCAACCAACCAGAGCTGTTTCAGCATGAACTGACATGTTGTCCACCCAATCAAAGGATCAGATAATACATCTAGGACTGAAAGCATAAGCTACAGCTAGTTAGCACTGCGATGCATAAAATATAGTGAGTAGTTGAGATTTTTTTTGCTGCTTTATTACAGCTTATTTCCTGCAATTCTATGCATTCTTCCATGTCTTATGTGCGTTTATATGATACCAGGGGTCGATGCCCGAACTAGTTTTTTGGGGGGACCCGCTGTCCGTTTTGACCCCGTTCTGCGTCTGGATCTGGTCTGAGGTCCACCAGATATGGGGGACTAGGTTGTAGCAACCTCATGATGGGTGTAGGGATGTAGTAGCCTAAACCTATCGCTGTTACATTTAACTGGGTGAATGGAATATGAATGACAGTCATGTTGTAATAGAAATAAGGCCAAGGTCATGAAAAAATAAATAATAATCATCCTCCCTCATCTTAAACGGCACTGACCGCCACTGGTCAGAGGTCCATTGACCTTGCTGAGAGAGAGGTTGTTGGAGGACAACACCTCAAACATGAAAACAAATCTGTTGGAGCACGTAAGCACTTTTCAATACAGATTGCAGCTACACCACACCTGTGAGTTTGCCAGTGAGAATATGGAGAATATGGGTCACTGTTGCAAGCTCACTATTCAGGCCCTTACACCATGGAGAAAAACATTTATAAAATGGATGACCTCATCACCACACCAGAGCACAGAAAGAAAAACCCACACCAACTTAGGATAGGGAGTAAAGAGAATATAGAGCAAAACAAACAGGGGAAACATCAAAACTCAGGCTTCTTTCTTAACTAAAGTGGTTGAGCTGGAAATCTTACCTCAGGTTTAGCTCTCCCAACATCTCCTTTCTCCTGATGCACTAGGTCAGCAGCTCTTAAAAACCAGCTGGTCCAGCACAGGTGGCTAACGAGGTGACTCCTATCAGTGCGCACCTCAGCTATCGTGCTAACATGCTAACCAACATCGAAGTGGAGAGAAAAAACAAACCCGTAACAAGTGTGAAAATGGGAACACAGAGTGTGCAAGTAGGACATAAAAGATTAAAGTGAAGGAAACTGAAACAGACCAATGTAATTACACTTCAAAAAGATTTCAAAGGGACCCATCTGAATAGATGACTAAAGGGTATTTAATGTGTAATGTTGCAGGTGACCACATGGGACTGGACGAGGGCAGAGAAAAGCTACACTGTGTATGAGATCATGTGTAAAGTTTTAAAGGTATGTCAACAACTTTTACGCCTGAGGTACTGTATTTAGAAAGTGCTGAGTAGCAAATGTCAGGGTCTGTGTTTGAAAGATGACATGAAAAAGAGAAGAGATCTGTGCTATGTGTCCTTTGTCATTTTAATGGCAAGAGTTGTGACGTAGAATGTGTGGATATTGCACAATTTCTACGCACATTGCGTCTTTGCAAGGATAGAGTTGATCAATTTCTACGCACATTGCATCTTTGCAAGGATAGAGTTGATCAATTCATTGACCACTGGTTTCACTTTCATATGACAGTGCAAAACAGTAAAACTCAAAATGCTGCTATTGGAAGCAGTTATACTTTCTGAAACTCTGGCTGGTATCATTGAAATTTCCTGCAATGCTCTTTCACGAGTGCATTTGGTATGCACAGCAGCATGTCTCGGCTGGGACGAGGGAGTTGACACTTGATTTTGAAATCCTCACAGCAGCAACAGCAGCTCCGCTTATTCATTTCTCACTCAGCCAGGTTCGTCGTCACATACTGAGTGAGCTGGTCATTTGCGCCGTGCACATAACTGGTTATTTCTATGTGTATTGTCAGCTATGTCCGTCCGCCGATAACACATTGAATTACAAATGTGAAACAGCATTTCTCAACATGTGAAACAGATTTTCTGAAAGTCTAAAATGCATGTTGATTGAATTCCAGCCAATGTCTGTCACATCCCCTTAGTGTATCACTGGGTTTCTTATCTGCATACAGTACAGTATACAGTGCCTTTCAAAAGTATTCATCCCCCTTGATATTGTTCCTGTTTTGTTGCATTACAACCTGTAATTTAAATAGCTTTTTCATTTGGATTGCATTTAATGGACATACACAAAAAATAGTACAAATTGGTGAAGTGAAATTTAAAAAATGACTTGTTTAAAAAAATATATAAAAAACGGAAAAGTGGTGCGTGCATGTGTTTTCACCCCCTTTGCTATGAAAGCCCCTAAATAAGCCCCTTCAGAAGTCACATAATTAGTTAAATAAAGTCCACCTGTATGCAATCTAAGTGTCACATGATCTCAGGATATATACACCTTTTCTGAAAGGCCCCACAGTCTGCAACACCACCAAGCAAGGGGCACCATGAAGACCAAATGAGCTCTCCAAACAGGTCAGGGACAAAGTTGTGGAGAAGTACAGATCAGGGTTGGGTTATAAAAAAAATATCAGAAACTTTGAACATCCCATGGAGCACCATTAAATCCATTATTTAAAAATGGAAAGAATATGGCACCACAACAAACCTGCCAAGAGAGGGCCGCCTACCAAAACTCACAGACCAGGCAAGGAGTGAATTAATCAGAGAGGCAACAAAGAGACCAAAGATAACTATAAATGAGCTGCAAAGCTCCACAGCGTAGATTGGAGTATCTGTCCATAGGACCCCTTTAAGCTGTGCACTCCACAGAGCTGGGCTTTACAGAAGAGTGGCCAGAAAAAAAGCATAGCTTAAAGAAAGAAATAAGCTAAAACATTTGGTGTTCACCAAAGGGCATGTGGGAGACTCCCCAAACATATGGAAGAAGGTACTCTGGTCAGATGAGACTAAAATTTAGCTTTTTGGCCATCGAGGGAAATGCTATGTCTGGCGCAAACTCAACACCTCCCATCACCCCGAGAACATCATCCCCCCCAGTGAAGCATTGTGGTGGCAGCATCATGCTGTGGGGATGTTTTACATCGGCAGGGACTGGGTGGGAAACTGGTCAGAATTGAAGGAATGATGGCTGCCGCTAAATACAGGGAAATTCTTGAGGGAAACCTGTTTCAGTCTTCCAGAGATTTGAGACTGGGATGGAAGTTCACCTTCCAGCAGGACAATGACCCTAAGCATACTGCTAAAGCAACACTTGAGTGGTTTAAGGGGAAACATTTAAATGTCTTGGAATGGCCTAGTCAAAGCCCAGACCTCAATCCAATTGAGAATCTGTGGTATGACTTAAAGATTTCTGTACACCAGCGGAACCCATCCAACGACCCAAAAATATTTTGGATCTTCAAAGTGGTAGGCATGTAGTGTAAATCAAATGGTACAACCCCCCCCCATTTTTTTTTTTTAAATTCCAGGTTGTAAGGCAACAAAATAGGAAAAATGCCAAGGGGGTGAATACTTTCGCAAGCTACTGTATGAGTGGCTTGTGCACATTATCAGCATGATATCAAGACATGGGTTCAAATAATATTTGAAACATTTAAAATACTGTACTTGATTATGATTGAGCTAGTCAGGAGCAACGGAACCAATAGAATTGTCCCAAATGCACAAACCCCGCCCATCTGGCATTCCAGGCAGGCTCAATGAAACCACTCGAAGCATTTAAAAGAAAACAAATACCAATTGAACCCATGTGTGACTGGCATTGAATGCAGGCATGACTAACATGGTTCTCTCAGGACAGTGACCTCTTGGACAAACGGAAGCACTGCTTCAGTGTCCAAACGGAGTGTGGGGAGGACATGTTCTACAGCGTAGAGCTGGAGTGTGAGCTGCTCATCTGGGAGAAGGCCTTTCAGATGGCTACCTTCCTGGAGGTGGAGAGAATACAGGTACACAATAGATGAGAGGCAGAACTTTTTCATAAATCAATTTCCAGGCAGGTTTCAACGCCCCCAAAGCAACATCCAAGCTCTCTGTCATCAAAATTATCACTTGAAACCAATCAAAACCAAACTCTTTTAGGTAGGGGTGGGGAGTGAGGCAGAGCTATGTGGGAGGGCTCATCCTGCTTAAACAATTGTAGGAGATAAACCGATAAGTGATAAAGAGAACCAGTGGCATACTCTACTATACAGGCCAAGCTTGCTCATCCTCTCACAACAACTGATTTATGTGCGTTTAGCTGTGGAAGATCATGCTGTCTATTATAGATGCCTCTAGTGACTAGCGTCTTGCATGGTTTCCCCTCCACAGTGTAAAACATACGCTTGCATCATGGAGAGCCACCTGATGGGACTGACCGTAGACTTCAGTATGGGCTTTGTCTGTTTTGATGCTGCTTCGAAGGTAAGTTACATTACCGGTACATCAACTTTGGACATTTACCAAGTCTGAGAGCCACCAGAACTACTCCACTAGAATACATAATGTGGACAAACAGGACACATCAACAGCTATATTGTTCTCTGTGTTTCTTGGCCTAATTCCTACACAGCGAGGCATATTATTTTTCTCTCCCCAGAGAGTCTTGCAGTAGCCTAGGCTACTGCTGATAGGCAGGGTATTGTTTATCAAAACAAGCATGAAATTACAATTCATATTTAAACGGCAATTGTAAAACTATACACATGGTGGGGAATGTTTAATAATTTAATCAGATAGGAGACCGGCCTTGTTCTGCACTCACAGGATTCAGATCTGTGTGGAGCCCCTAGGGGGAAGAGTGTTGCTTCCTATTGTGTTTTGTACATGTATATCTTGTTTTGTATGGAATGTGAATAAATGAATTAGCATATTTTACTTGTGTAAATTCCTTACCACGGGCAAATAAACGTACATTCTATTCAAAAGACAGACAGTGATACAGAGGGAGAGCTCGATCTCTATTGACACAAATTAAAACCGACTTACCCAATGTTGAAAAGTCAGGCTACCGGTTTAGAACAAGGTGACGTGGACGCTTTCACGTTCTCTAGACAGTCCAAACAAAATGATTGACAATTAGGAGGAAGTTTATCATCACTCTGTAGGAGATTCGAATCGTCATTCACAACAGGATGTCATCTTCCAGGTGTCTCTACAATCCACACTGTGTTTCCTGCTGAGGTTATGACTTATTATTATAAGTACACTGTCTGGTACATTTTCAGATGTTAGGTGGAAAAACATTATGGGAACCATTTAGCTTTGCAATTCAGTTATATGATAATTATAGGTAGCTAATTTAAGAGGACTAATCAGGATCAAATAGATAGATAAACAGCTAGTTTACCGTAACGCTTGACTCCATCTTAGTTGGAGAAGATAAGCTTCTTTATAAACCAAGTCCAACCACATTTACTTCCTTCCCCTATATAGGCAGTGCTATGGAGATACAAGTTTTCCCAACTGAAAGGGTCCTCTGATGATGGGAAGAGCAAGATCAAATTTCTGTTCCAAAATCAGGACAATAAAGCTATTGAAGCCAAGGTAACAAACCTCCCTGACTCTGTAAAATCCTCTCTGTGAAATCAGCCGATACAGATATCATATTTGTATCATGTTTTCTTAGCCATTATCACCTGATACCAATGTGAACAACGATGTACTGTATTGTGCATTCATACAATTTCTGTTTGTATTATTATACCAAAACAATGAAATACTTACTGTCTATCTTTTGTTTCCCAGGAGCTGGAATTTTCAAACCTCTTTGCCGTGCTTCACTGTATCCACGCGTTCTTCGCTGCCAAAGTTGCTTGCCTGGATCCAATGTTTCTGGAGAGCCGAGGTGCTGCGACGACCACGGGGGGGTTGGGGGTTCCCACTCTCACCAGTGTCTCCTGTAACGCACAGACATCCCAAATCAAATACTCTACCTGACAGAGCCTATACACCCCCTCTCCTTCCCTTCCCCTGAGTACTCCCTCTCGACACTGCACTTTCACTACATCGTGGACCAGAGAGAAGGAGGAGACGAAACAAACGAGTATGTTGTACTGTCATCCACTGAACAAAGACATGTGAATCCCACATGTAAATGGAACTATTATTGGCAGACCTCTTTTTTTTTCTTCCAAGAAAGACACATTTTATATTTTATCAGAGAAAGGGATGATAACTGTGTGCACTTTAGGACCTGTACATTGCACTGTACTTCAAATGACTTTCTAATGTGGAGGAGTGAACGCAGAACCAATGAATGGAGAATGGATGACAAAACAATTCTCAATTGAGTTTTTTTGTCTTTGGGTAGGACCTCGGACATAATTCACAATGATTCACACGTGTTGTTCACACTGCTGATAACACAATCATATTTCCACAATCTTATTTCCAACTGTTTTCTACAATGTTGTATAATTTTCTTGAAGGTTCACATGTATTTTCTTTGAGCAGGTACATACACTGAGGACTATGAACAAATTGCTATCTTCTTCCTGACAAAAGAAGATTTCAAGACAATTTGAATTCTAATTATAGCAATTTTATGGACGGTCACTAAGTTAATATTGCCAACATTTATCATGGGAAGTGTTAATTAGTCATACAGAAATGTTAGTAATTTTTTCATCACTTAAACCGATTGATTTCCTAATAATCATGAATAATTATTAGATTCATGATTATTGAAAAGATGGGAATGTAAACTACAGTGTTACATAACTTAATATTTTTTTATTGTGCGGTTGTATAATGAAGTTGAAAGCACTTAGTTTTTTCCAATCTACGTTATTTGATTTATCTGAAAACATCCTTTTAATTCAACAAATAAATGGTGAAATGTGTGCGCATTATGGATTATACACACATGTATAAACTAATCAACCCTATGGCACCTTTTAATTCTGTGTTCTTGTCATATAGATTATTGTTGTTGCCCCTGAGGTAGTTCCGATATGCTATAAATATAAATCACATCATGTCAAATTATATACAAGTTCCCTTTCAACAGAACAGAAATGAATGGAGAATTGCAGAGAAGAAATGGCTCAGGTTTTGGATGTAAGCACAGCTTTTTTAATGATGTGGAGGAGAGGAAAGGGATGAGCGCTGCTATGGTGAGTCTGTCAGGATGAGGGGCAGCCGAGAGGTGTTTTTTAATCAAGGCATTCAGCGAAGAGTAATCTCTAACACACCCAACCTGGTCAGGACTCGTTTTAAGGGCGGATTCACAATCATTAAGTCAATTGAATCATTGAGAAGGATTCAGACTAAGTGCTAGCTACAGCCAACACAGTCAGCCAGATTCAGAACATGTGGTTGTGTGAAAATGTCTTTACCTATACTCACTGGAAGATATTACTCTTAATACAACCTGCAAAAACTGAATAAACCCTTTCTGTAATGTTGTTTTTCTTTCGTTATCTTTCTTTAAGATGTAAATAAAGGTTGACATCCAAATGAATAAAAGGAAAGTAAGGACTATGTATAATATTACTTGAGGATTACTTGAAAGGATTAAGACATTTATTAATTGGATGTCTTCAACAGAGACTAAATAGTTGGCACCTTTATGCTCTCTTTACCAAGTTCAATGATGATGACCCATGGTGAATTTTGAATATATATTTTCTATAATATACTGAACATGTAGTGTTGGTAACATGTTTCATGAGCTGAAATAAAAGATCCCAGTAATGTTCCATATGCGCAAAAAAGTGTATTTCTTTCAAATTTTGTGAACACATTTGTTTACATCCCTGTTAGTGAACATTTCTCCTTTGACAAAGATAATCCATCCACCTGACAGGTGTGGCATATCAAGAAGCTGATTAAACAGCACCTTGTGCTGGGGACAATAAAAGGCCACTCTAAAATGTGAAGTTTTGTCACTCAACACAATGCCACAGATGTCTCAAGTTTTGAGGGAGCGTGCAATTGGCATGCTGACTGCAGGAATGTCCACCAGAGATGTTGCAAGAAAATCTAATGTTAATTTCTCTACCATAAGTTGCCTCCAACGTTGTTTTAGAGAATTTGGCAGTACGTCCAACCGGCCTCACAACCGCAGACCACTTGTAACCGCGCCAGCCCAGGACCTCCACATCCGGCTTCTTCACCTGCGGGATCGTCTGAGACCAGCCACCCGGATAGCTGATGAAACTGTGGGTTTGCAAAGTTTGAGTTTGAGTTTATTTTTACAGGGACAGTGCACATTAATCAACGTTTCAGTAAAAGTGCCGGTTTTAGCCAGCCAGCTAATTTTCAACCGCAGTCCCTGGGCAGGTTATTAAAAACAATTACAATATATATGACAATAGCAACATAGAACAAGCAAGACATAGCATACAGACATAGCAACATTGGACAAGCAAGACATAGCATACAGACAGAGCAACATAGGACAAGCAAGACATAGCATACAGACAGAGCAACATTGGACAAGCAAGACATAGCATACAGACAGAGCAACATAGGACAAGCAAGACATAGCATACAGACAGAGCAACATAGAACAAAAAGCAGCAAGACAAAATTCATAAAAGCAACAAAGTGTTTCCACACCTCACAAGCTACAGACAACAGACAACATGGAGAGCGGCAACACACAGCTAGGGACCATGTTCACAAATCTGATTGACCTTTAGCCATGTCTTCAAGCATTTTGTGAAAGTGTGATATGTGGTGCAGTTATGTGTGTCTGATGGCAGTGTATTCCAGACATGGGAAGCTCTCACAGAGAATGCAGATTTACTAAAGGTGCTTTTCCTTAGGGGAACTATACAGTCACCTCTCATGGCAGACCTTGTGGATCTGCTGCCATATGTCTGGGTTTTCTGTTTAACAAAAATATTGAGTGGAGGGGGAGCCAGGCCATTAAGGATCTTGAATACAAGACATGCGTCGGTGTATTGCGCAAGATTTTCCCAACTCAAGAGCTCATGCTTTCTAAGGATGTGACAATGATGATGGCTATTGGGCTTCCTATCAAGCACTTTGAGAGCCTGTTTGTAGACAGACTGAATAGGTATTTCTGCACAAACTGTCACAAACCGTCTCAGGGAAGCTCATCTGCGTGCTCGTCGTCTTCACCAGGGTCTTGACCTGACTGCAGTTCGGCGTCGTAACTTATCTCTTTCACATACCCTTTGGCTTGGAACACTTCAAAACAAGAGATTGAAGGGGTGGCTATTTAAAAAAAAAAAAAAAATTATAAAACATTTTATAACATGTGGCCGACTTGTGAATAACATTTTGATCCTAACTTGAGCTAATAGACACATTGTTTGACAGTGAAGTCAAAGATGTAAAGCCACATACCTGTGAATAATGTATTTTATGACCACAATTGACTATCTTTTGGGTTACAGTCAGTGCTGGGCTAGTGCTGGGTTAAGGCTGTTGCTATGCTACTTTTTGTAGACAGAAATTAGACAAAGATTAAACCCCGACTCACTGAGTCCTTGGCAAAGAGGAAGAATTGAAACTGAAATAGTTGGGGTGAGAAAAGCATGGCGCTACAGAAGTAGCTGTGGGACTCTATGACAGTGGGAAGGCATTAATGATTTAAACAGAGGCAAAATATGAAGTCTGTGACCTTTATTTTGTGTATGCTGAAACATGTACAGAGGGAACAACTGACACCATTTCAACAATGAACTGCCATCAATCACACTTTGAGATATCAACAAGAGCCTGATAAGGAGAGAAAAAAACAGAACAATAGTTCTGCCTTACTACAAATAAATTGAGGGCAAGACCAAAACATAGGCTTGGAATTGGGTCTTTACTGTGGGGACCATTTGGGGAACCAAACAATCCTATCAAGTATTACTGTACATATGATAACGCATCACCTCTGGTACATGGGGGTAATATGACTCCTGAACTATGTCCACCATAACTTTTCCGTTTTACCAATTGTAAACAATGATTTCAACAGTTTCATGTGTACATAATTTAGCATCTCTGCATTTTTCAGAAATTTGATTTTTCAAAATGATGACTATAAAAAAGTGTTGTTTTTGCCAATCAGAGCCATACGGTTCTGCTGCTTCTTTTTTTGTAGTTAGTCATTTATGTATTATTGCTTACAATTCAAAACGTTTTCCTGGCAATACGAACACTGCTCAGGTCATGATGGAAAAAGGTCTACAGGATCTTCACAAAATACAATAACCAATATATAGAAATCAACTAACCCCATGTTAAACCCAAATAGTATACACTACACCAGAACCAGATGGAAAGCTTTGCGCACATGCCTGTTTAGCCATAGAACTAACACAAGTGGAGTTTGGATCTACATACAAGAAGACTCCGCAGTGCCTTGTGACAGCAAGAAGGCGCTACAACAACAAACAAAGCAAACCTAATCCAAATGATTTTATAACCCAACGTATCATAACCAGCTACTGTACTGTTGTCATGTTCAGACAGCATTTCACCTCAATAATAAATCAACAACTATCATTTCAGCTATTGAAATATAAAAAATGCTTTCAAAGCCAGATCAATCAGGAATTTCCAAGTAATGTGACACAACTGTCAAATATGAATGCAAACGTGACATCTACCAATGGGTATTGAGCATGCTATTCTTTTTCAAGCATTTCTGGAATGCACTGTAGAAGCACCCCATCATTCTTAGATGCACGCCACTGTGGTCAGAATGTCCCCTTTTTACTTTGCCATAAAACAAGAATCACTTGAGAAGGAGCGGATATGATGGGGTGTTTTGGCATTTTAAAAGCCATCTCTTAAACTGGGAGCCTCACAATAAAATGGTAATTGATGCACGTACAGCTACCTGACTCAAATACCATGTGTCTTGTCATTTGCTCCAGTCCTACAGTAAAAACACATACATCAACCCAAGGATGACAACTCTCTTTTCATGATTTAGGACAACAGAATAAAGGTGCTTGCTATGTTGAATACACCAACAGTACAGAGAAAGGATGACAAAAATCTCCCATCTTTGCGATTTTGCGCTACTGCAAATAGAAAATACAGTACAATACAACGTATTGTGAGTTTTTGTGCCATGACCCGCCTCGGGTCATTCTTTGTGGTTTAAAAACACACCACCTCTTTTAATATAGAAAGTAATAGTACATCTTTGATCATGTTGGACATCACCTCCAAATGATCATGAGTGGATGTCTTGTGGGCCAAAGATGACAAACATGACCTTTAAGAGAAGCCATACCACTTATCACTGCACAATATTATTATATGACTCATATACCCCTGTGAGTTCAAAGCGGGTTCTTGTTTGTTCTGAAGTACTGTAAGTGTTAAAGGTCATGATAAAGAACTAGAGATGCTGTGCCGGGGGGAAAAATAGATTCTCGGATCAAGACATTTATGAGAAGGCCATTTTCATTCACCATTAGAGAAATGTTCATTAATTAGATTCCCCAGTAGCCTAACCACTGGCATGATGATTATAAACCCTTCTGCAAGTCAGCAAAAAAAGATGGGAAAAGAAGTCTGCCGGACAAATCACTCAAGGCCATAAAAATGTATCACCAAATGAAAATGGCTAGTCATATAAAAGCCTAATGTATGTTACTTAAGAGCAAAGTGAGATAAAATATGAGGATATAACCAATTCTAGAAGTAACACTTCTGATAGATTTACGAATGCCCTCTAGGTGAAATCACAAAGCAATCTAGTCCGAGTCCCACTGATCTCTCATCGTCACGCAGCATTAAAAAAATAAAAAAATCACTCTACTCAAACATAACAGTGTGAGGAAAGAACAATGAAAGAATTGCCCCTTCAAAGATTCATGAGAAAAATGTTTCATAAAATGTTCCATAATAGTCTTTGATTCAAATAATATGAGGTGTACATGCATTTGTCTCTGGTTCTTCCATTCAGCAATTGTACATCTTTATTCCGTAATAAGTTCTTTAAAGCTTCTAGAAAAAGTTGCAGTAAAATTATGGATCTTTTCATTATCATATTCTTAACAAATATAGTTAGCATTTTTTATTTGATACAATTTCATTTAGTGACAATTTGCTGGAATATTAACATGTGATAAAATCTACATCCTCAAAATATAATCTTTGAAAAACGTTCAGTAGGCTTTTAAATAAAGCTTTGATATACAAATCCAAAAATCCAAAACAATAGACAACATTAAAAAAAACAGATCATAGTATCCAAGACAAGCAGGAAGTCTCTCGGTCTCCATTCCAGGTTCACCTTTAAGAGAAATTAAAAATAATGCTACATCATTCTGCACTGAAAAAAAGAACACAGGAAAGTGAGGAAAAGCATCTCAGCAGGCATTGCATCCATTAGAATGGATGCCAGCAGGTTGAGCCATCAGTCATTTGTCTCGGTAGTGTAACAGATAGGCCTTCAGCGATTCAGGCAGAGGTAAAGTCATGATTTTATCTCGCAGTACATTTACTGCCTTCAGTATCTCAATGCTGCCAATGTCTCTCTCCTCCTCCTTCTCCTGCACCTCCTTGTGCTGCTCCTCCTCGATCCGTTCGTCCTCCTCGCTCTCCACGGCTTGGGGGATCAGCTGGTTGCCCACAAAGACGTAAGTGTTAATACGTCGCCGCCGGCAACGCCTGCGCTTGCGTTTCTGGGGCGCCCTCTGCACCAGGCCTTTATCAGGGCTCTCCTCATTGGTCAGATCTCGGAGGGTGCGGCGGATGTAGATGCGAGACAGGTCCTGAAGACTCCTGACCGTCACCGGGGCTGAGGAGACGAGGGGAAAAGATGGCAGGTCAAATCCCATTAACCAAAATATAATTCTCTATTACGATTCAGCACACAAGAGCTCCAGATATTGTCCGGTCATTTGGGGACAATACTTATTTAACCTTTATTTCGACAGGGAATCATGGTGAGACCAAAGTCAGGTTCTCAAAAGAGCCCTGCATTCACAACAATAAACACAAAAAAAACCAAATATAAACATCAATAATACACATCAATGCACAAACTTCATCTTCATTTACAGAAAAATAAGTAATGGAAAAATCCATTAGTGCTTGAAATTTGTAGTATTATGTATCCAACCTGCAGGGCAGTGAGGCCTCTAGAGTCAAAGCAAAGATATTATTATTATTAATTAATTTCTTTTTTGAAACATCCATCTTTTAACTTTAAATAAATTACTTTACACTTCAAAAGATAGACAGAAAAATAAACAAAGGGGGAATTGTTCTAATGTGGCTTTTCACAGGGAACAGAACAGAAAATAACAGGTTCATATTCACTAATGCACACCGTAGCAAAATGTGGCAAAGGGAAAATGAAAACAAGTAATTTTTTTTTTTGGGGGGACGAATTCAGGTACTCTGTCCCCGTTTCAGTTCTTTTCCTTTTGGTGCCTAGTGAATAAGACCCGGGGGTTAGAGTAGAGAACGGGGGATAGGGTAGAGGACTCACGCAGTTCTACTGCATCAGGCTTGCTTCCCTCAGCTCTGTTCTGCTGGACCAGAGGAGCGAACGACACAGCCAGGATATTCTTACTCTCCCAGGAACACTGACCAGTCCTGGTGATCTGGGTCAGCTGCAACAAGAGACAAAAGAGTGACAGTTACTGTATAGCGACCACGATAACAACAGCATCAGTCCATTGAGACAACAGAGAAGTTATACCAACCACAATAACACCACCATTCCACAAGCTAATGGGGAACTTATACCAGCCATGATAACAACACAGTTGATAACCATGACAGAGGGACAACATCACATGTATTATATGCATTTTTAGTTCCACACCAGAAAGGGACATTGGTGCTTTCAAATCAAATGTCTAATTGACAAAAAGCTGGTTTTGGCTGTGATGTAGAGGCGTTGATCCAGAGGAACTGTGGTGGACCTAAGCTTCTTAAGCTGCCACAGCCCTTTGGCCTCAATTTCTCCTCATCAAAACCTTGTATATCCTTATTGAGCCACCAAACCAACCTGGCAACGTAGGAGTTTCAGCCGTTTTCAGAAAAACAACATAAGCAGCTTGCCTTTTCAATTCACAGGATGGAAGACTGTGTGGGCTTCTGCAAGCCCTTAAAAATGTTTTGGGTTCCCTTCCCTGCTTGAGTGCCACACAACGTCATTCTTTTTCAAGTGTTGTTGCTATTTACCAATTTCACTTCATCTGCGTCCGAAACGGCACACTAGTGCAAATAGTGCACTTCTTTTGAACAGGGCTCTGGTCAAAAATAGTACACTACAGTGAATAAGTTGCCATTTCGGATGCAGATGAAGTGATTCCCGATGGGGGCGGCATCATCATCATCATCATCATCATCTGCAATATTCAGAGGCGTTCTCTACCGCTTACCTGATCTTCTATAGGCATCACTAGAATACCCCCCACTTTGAGCAGGATCTTCATGTAATTTTCATGATCCTTCTGCACCCCCGCACCACAGTAGATACGGTCGTATTGGCGACTGTCTGACGAGATCTCCAGACAGTTGCCCACTATGAAGATGGGTTCACAGAACTCAAACCTGACAAAAACAAAATAAAAAAGTAATACAAGTAAGCCAACTCATTTTTCTATCAGTCTGAGAAGAAATGTAAAAATAAACAAACAGATTTGAACACTTTCAAATGCATTCCATTTGCAAGACACAATCTTAAGGCGGCAATTTCCATGTCTGGGAATTGGCAGGCACATAAATACTAACTGAACTGCAGCTAGTTATTTAACTAGAGTTTGACTGCATGCACCATTACACGCTACATAACATTTGTAACACTTTGATTAAGCATCCAACTCACTTATCAAAGCTGTCATTATTCTTGATGAAGTTATCCAGTTTCTCCTTGGCGTAATCCACCACATCCCTGTGGAGCTCAACTCCATGGTTCACTCCAAATGGACCTACACATTTAAAAAAAATAATAATAATAATTTTTAAATTTCATTATCAGTAATTACATATCATTTATGAAAGAAGATGAGAGTCTGTGTTTGACTTCATATGCTGTTCATGTGTGTTATTTAAGCATAGGTTAACTCATTAGTGCTAGAGCATCAATGTATATCATCACTATATAATAATCAAATCAAGATTTCCCTGAAAGCATAGGTTAAATTTGGGGGGGGGAGACAGCAGCGTCATTACCTATGATGAGTCCCACCATGGTGCTGAGGTACCCAGTCCCACTGCCCAGGTTGAGGAAGGACAGTCCCTGCTGCAGCTTCAGCGCCTCCATCACCTCAGAGTAGATACAGGGGGCAGACAGGTGAATGTTGCCATGCTTCCAAGCCAGGTCCTTGTAGGCATTGTCCCTGCAGTATTGATAAAGTGTTAGCTTCAGGAACATCTTTACTAAGAGGCAAATCGTAACTTCCACTCATTCTTCAATGTACATCAATGCAAGTTAGGATTCTCCCCCAAGACAAAACTGAATATGCTGTGCAGAGCATTATGGGTACTGTGGTACCTGTAGCCAACCAGGTAGTAGTCCCCGCGGTCGATGGCCCTGAAGGCCTGCTCCACGTAGCCCGAACGGATGTACTGTGCCTCCTTCAGGTTGTCAATCAGATCATCGTTGTCCTCCCCGGCACTCACCGCACCCCCCATGGCGAGAAAGAAACAGTAGAACAAAAAGCGGGTGCAAAACTCTTCTTTCCACAAGTGGAGCGCTGGGTTGTTGTCTTAATGTGGCATGGAAAGATGAAGAGGACACCTGAGGGATTGTGTTCTTCTTCTTCCCTTGGGGCCACTTCACACCATTGTCATTTGAAGACAGGCTAACTCTAGAGAATTGAGAGAGAGGGAGACAATGTTGAGAGGTGGAAGATTAGAAGTATAGCAGGGGATGTCAGTCTGTGGAGAGACCCAGAAGGAATGATCCATGTAGTTACAGATGGAGACTACGCAGAGAAATGCATAGGCATCCTATTCAACTGGTCAATACCCGGAAGAAACAATCCTTTTTAAATGCACTTTTGGGACAGAACCATATGTGCATAGAGATTTATTCAAGCAATATCAAAGCTCTCTTGCTAAATGTTGATGTGGAGTGGTCCCTTTCGCTATTGAGACTGGTCGATACACAAACATTCCTCTAGATAAATGTGTCTGTACCTTTTGTAACAATGCATCCATTTTAACTGTAGAAGTGGAGGGAGAGAGAGAGACATAGCTGCATGTGAGCTCACATTATTCAACATGTTTTTTTTACAAAAAGATAGATCAACTTGGATTCTTCGGCAGGGACATATACAGGATGCTACCCTCCACAGCATAACCTTCACTCCAGGTCTAAACTGCAAAACTACAACCTCATTTTGGAAAAAATGACTTGGAATGATTAATACACCATCCAACCTGGAACTGAGACAGACCAAATACAACTTCAAATGTCGAACCCAAATCCGGAGGCCTTGAAGCCCCCCTCCTGCTGTTCAGAGATCATCTACTGTAATAAAAGCTTCTCCCAAGTGGGAGTGACACCTACTCCCGTTGCCTGCTGCACTGCTGCTTGGATTCCACCTGGTGATCTGTCCACTGTCTGCCCTGGTTGTCTCCCCCTGTCTGGTACAGGTACCCCCACCACACTCCCCCCTCTCTGCCAAGCACACAGACACTGTTGGGGCGAGTGACTCTGAACTTACAATGGCTAGCCCCAAGTCGTTATATTTTTTTTCCTTGTGCATTTTGCCTCATAACTCCTGCATGCTTTGTTGACTATGAACTATCTTGTTTACCCAACCGTGGGACAGGCGGTTCCCACACTCGGGATTCTGACTCTCAATTACACTGACCTCTTTTTCCACTGCCCTGCTACTAAGTTTCTCACTGTCTTCTTTAAGGTTGCTGCCCCTATAATCGCCAAGCCTGTATCTCCGGGGAGGTTCCCATTGTTTGGAAGGCAGCCACGGTTCATCCGAAATTTAAAAGGGGGGAGAACAAGCTGATCCTAACTATTAAAAGGCCTATTTCTATTTTGCCCTTTTTATCAAAAGTGTTGGAAAAACATGTCAATAATAAACTGACTGGCTTTCTCTCTGGTATGCAATCTGGTCTACACTCAGGTTATGGATGTGTCACTGCAACCTTAAAGGTCCTCAATGATGTCACCATCACCCTTGATTCTAAGCAATGTTGTGCTGCTATTTTTATTGACTTGGCCCAAGCTTTTGCTACGGTAGAACATTCCATTCTTGTGGGCCGGCTAAGGAGTATTGGTGTTTCTGAGGGGTCTTTGACCTGGTTTGCTAACTACCTCTCTCAAAGAGTGCAGTGTATAAAGACAGAACATCTGCGGTCTCAGCCACTGCCTGTCACCAAGGGTGTACACCAAGGCTCAAACTTACACCCCACGCTCTTCTCAATTTACAGTAACAACATAGAACAGGCAGTAGGAAGCTCTCTCATCCATTTATATGCAGATGATACAGTCTTATACTCAGCTGGCCCCTCCCCAGATTTTGTGTTAAACACTCTACAATAAAGCTTTCTTAGGGTGTGCAACAAGATGTTCTCTACCCTTAACCTTGTTCTGAACACCTCCAAAACAAAGGTCATGTGGTTTGGTAAGAAGAATGCCCCTCTCCCCACAGGTGTGATTACTACCTCTGGGGGTTTAGAGCTTGAGGTAGTCACCTCATACAACTACGTGGGAGTATGGCTAGACAGTACACTGTCCTCACAGCACATATCAAAGCCGCAGGCTAAAGTTAAATCTAGACTTGGTTTCCTCTATCGTAATCGCTCCTCTTTCACCCCAGGTGCCAAACTAACCCTGATTCAGATGACTATCCTACCCATGCTAGATTACGGAGACGTAATTAATAGATCGGCAGGTAAGGGTGCTCTTGAGCGGCTAGATGTTCTTTACCATTCGGCCATCAGATTTGCCACCAATGCTCCTTATACGACACATCAATGCATTCTGTACTCCTCTATAAACTGGTCATCTCTGTATACCTGTCGCAAGACCCACTGGTTGATGCTTATTTATAAAATCCTCTTAGGCCTCACTCCCCCTTATCTGAGATATTTACTGCAGCCCTCATCCTCCACATACAACACCCATTCTGCCAGTCACATTATGTTAAAAGTCCCCAAAGCACACACATCCCTGGGTCGCTTGTCTTTTCAGTTCGCTGCTGCTAACGACTGGAACGAGCTTCAACAAAACACTCAAACTGGACAGTTTAATCTCAATCTCTTCATTCAAAGACTCAATCATGGAACACTCTTACTGACAGTTGTGGCTGCTTTGCATGATGTATTGTTGTCTCTAACTTCTTGTGCGGTTGTCTGTGCCCAATAATGTTTGTACCCTGTTTTGTGCTGCTACCATGTGTTGTCGTCTTAGGTCTCTCTTTATGTAGTGTTGTCTCTCTTGTCGTGAAGTGTGTTTTGTCGTATATTTTTTTATTAAAAATGTATTTTTAACCCAACCCCTGTCCCCACAGGAGGCCTTTTCGCCTTTTGGTAGGCCATCATTGTAAATAAGAATTTGTTCTTAACTGACTTGCCATGTTAAATAAAATGATAAATAAAATGTATTGGAAAGCCCATGCCTTGCTTTACTGTGGGTTATACAATGACATTAGGGAATGTATTTTTCATCAGCTGCCCAGACAAAACAATCATTTTAACAGTCTAGATTAAAACAAAGTGCGGCATTTCATCAGGTAACAATACCCTTTCTTTTTAAAGTGCCTAAATATCTTTTCATCTACTGTACTTTGTTTATGCATACTGTACTTTGTTTATACATACTGTACTTTGTTTATACATACTGTACTTTGTTTATGCATACTGTACTTTGTTTATGCATACATGTGCATTGAGGTGAGTTTTACAGATGATGCCAAAGGAAATACTGTACCATGTTTGACAGATTTTTGTGTGCGTTTCAAAACCCTATTTGAGTGGTCCACAATGTGTGTGTTAACTGTATTTTGTATTGTCAATTATTGTGGAGTGACACTTATATACGTTTTTTGAACTCTACTACAATTCACATATCGTCAGTTATGTCCCTTTGGTGCTCAGTCCCTGATATCTAGTGAACTACCTCGTAAGCACATTAAACGGTAGAGGCAAAATGTATCCAAAATCCTCATGAGTTCATGCATGTTAACCACAATGAGATATTCATTCATAATACCATAAAACGTAAGTATAGTCTTATGATGAAGCATGAAAATCACTGCAGGACAGGCAGCAACTAATAATTGAAGTTATAATGCCCATTTATGAGAGATGCAGCAGAGGAAGAAGAAACGTCTTGAATTCTCTACTTGCTTTCTCAGCATCTCCACCTGACATATCCAGAGTCAGCTAATAAAGATTACATTCGGAGGTGACATTGTAGAAGTAGCAGCTAGCAGGCTAGGCCTTGTGGAGAGGTCATTTTCCATTGGCTATTCGTTCACACACTGGAAAAATAAATAATTGCTTCATTCTCACCGACGTGTGATCGTTCCATACGGTGTTACAGAAGCAGCTTTTTGTCCTTGCTCTTTAAACCCTCCCTGAAATGCATAGCCATGCAGGGTGCACCACAAAGAGTAAGAGTGGTGCTGCGCCACCTTGTGGACTGGCTGCGGAACTATGTAAACATTCAGTTGTGGACTATAACAGGTAGAAGAAGTTAATAGTCAGCTCTATTAAAATACATTTCTAAAATCGGCAAAACTCTAACATTTGCCTACATAACGTGACCCAGATTTACCGACAAATCGTGATCATTTGACATGGTTAAACAGAATGTGTGCCTGAGTTGACCTACTGGGCTTATAGTGAAGTCAAGAGAGCCAGTGGCGTCATTAGGCCTGGGCTTCAGCCCTACATGTTTTTGATTCAGCCTTGAACCTTTAAATATATAGATATATCATACATATGATAGAGATATCTCTAAGTATATAGACATCACTTCAAATGAGTGGATTTGGCTATTTCAGCCACACCGGTTGCTGACAGGTGTATAAAATAAAGCACACTGCCATGCAAATCTCCATAGACAAACATTGGCAGTAGAATGGCCTTACTGAAGAGCTCAGTGGCTTTCAAAGGGGCACCGTCATAGGATGCCACCTTTCCAACAAGTCAGTTTGTCAAATTTCCTCCCTGCTAGAGTAGGGCTGGGCGATATGGTCAAAATATCATAGAATGGTATTTTTCAAATTTGGTCTTACGTTTTGATTAATAAAAGTTCTACATTTGCTTTTAAAGTAGTGCATGACTCTAGGGTGGCAACATATATTCTAAACTATTTCAATGGGTCTTTCTCCATTCTGATTGCTTAATACTGTTCAATTCAACTTCAACCTAAAAATATTTCCTGTATTTCCATCAATTTCTGCATTTCCTGCACTCATTTCAGATAATTTCCACACTGCCAAGATATGGGCAAAAATACTAGGCTTTATTTTTTGCGATTTAGATCAAAACACTTGGGTGAACTTTTGAAATCATGGAAATAGAATGTTTATTCCGATTCTATACTTAGAATGTAAATAATAGTGGGCACTTTGAATAGTGTTATTCAATGACGAGTTATTGTGACAGGATAGGAACCAAAGTGATGTTCAGTGTTTCCTAGGGGACCCTATAATCTTTGGCTACATTAACTAGCCAGCTAACTAGCGCTGTTATTGTGAAGTGGAAACATCTAGGAGCAACAATGGCTCAGCCACGAAGTGGTAGACCACACAAGCTCACAGAATGGGACCACCGAGTGCTGAAGTGCGTAGCGCGTAAAAATCGTCTGTCCTCGGTTCCAACACTCAATACAGAGTTCCAAACTGCCTCTGGAAGCAACGTCAGCACAAGAACTGTTCATCTGGAGCTTCATGAAATGGGTTTCCATGGCCGAGCAGTCGCACACAAGCGTAACATGCTGACTAGACCGGGCGAGCATGTGGATTTTGTTCACCCACATCAGACGCGATCAGGACACGCAGGTTGAAATATCAAAACGAACTCTGAACCAGCCATATTTATATTTGTTTTATTTAACCTTTATTTAAGTCAGTCAGTTAAGAACAAATTCTTATTTACAATGACGGCCTAGGAACAGTGGGTTAACTGCCTTGTTTAGGGGACAGGTCAAAAAGCATTAAACATTTATGGCAATTTAGCTAGTTAGCTTTCTGTTGCTAGATCATTTGTCCTGGAGATATAAACATTGGGTTGTTATTTCACCTGAAATGCACAAGGTCCTCTACTCTGACAATTAAACCACAGATAGAAGGGTAAATGTTTGTTTTCTAGTAATCTCTCATCCTTCAGGTTTATTCTTCTTTGGACTTAATATGGCAGTTGGCAACAACTTTAAAAGGTGCATTACCACAACTGGAGTGTGGACCATCTTTCAAATCACCCACGTGGGTATATGCTCCTAAAAACCAATGAGGAGAAGGGAGAAGCAGGCTTAGCAGAAACAAGATCTATTTTAGCGCCTGGCTACTCAGACGCTTGTTGACATGGGCGAGCAGTGTGGGTGCAATGATTGAATAACATGTATGTGTAAAAAAAAATTGCAACACACACACACAACACAGGTGGTGTGTTCAGCATGTTAGATCACCATGTGCAATACCAAGCACCAGCTGGAGAGTTGTAAAGCCATTGTATTCTGGAGCAGTGGAAACGCGTTCTCTGGAGTGATGAATCACGCTTCACCTGCTGGTAGTCCGACAGACGAATCTGGGTTTGGCGGATGCCAGGAGAACACTACCTGCCCCATTATATAGTGCCAACTGTAAAGATTGGTGGAGAAGGAATAATGCTCTGGGGCTGTTTTTCATGGTTCGGGCTAGGCCCCTTAGTTCCAGTGAAGGGAAATCTTAACGCTACAGCATACAATTACATTCTAGACGATTTTATGCTTCCAACTTTGTGACAAGAGCTTGGAGAAGGCCCTTTCCTGTTTCAGCATGACAATGCCCCTGTGAGCAAAGCAAAGTCCATACAGAAATGGTTTGGTGAGATTGGTGTGAAAGAACTTGACAGGCCTGCAGAGCCCTGACCTCAACCCCATCGAATACCTTTGGGACGAATTGGAACACCAAACGGACCTAATCATCCATCATCAGTGCCCGACCTCACTAATGCTCTTGTGGCTGAATGGAAGCAAGTCCCCCAAGCAACATTCCAACATCTAGCGGAAAGCCTTCCCAGAAGAGTGCAGGCAGCAAAGGGGGACCAACTCCATATTAATGCCCATGATTTTGGAATGAGATGTTCTATGAGCAGGTGTCCACATGCACTACATGACCAAAAGTATGTTCCGACAGTGCCACTGTGCCCCCCTGTGGACTGAAGCTGAACTTTACCACACACACACACACACACACACACAATATTTAACCCAGTTTAAAATTAGCTATGTTGAGGTGGTAGAACTAACCAAATTAAATGAATCATAACCTATTCCATTCTACATGTAAACATGCTTGGCTCATGTCTGATATTTTTTTATATAGGCTGTCACTACTTGAGTGTTTATTTCTCTTTATTCACTTAGCTACTTACATGTTCTATTGTTTTGCATTGTCGAGAGGTTAATCTGCAAGTAAACATTTCACTGTACTATATACTCCATGTATTTATGACAAATAAACTTTGAACAGCTTTGTGGTTAGATTGTAGGTGAACAAAACATTGAAAATGCATAGTCCCTTAGAGGGGCACTTTTACATCCATTTTTGGACTTATAAATTAATGATATGTACCTATTGATTCTTGAAGAATAGCTTAGTCAGTCATGTTTGGAGTTGTGTTGTGCAGACACTTGCATTTAAAAAAAAAAAAGTTTAACCCCCTTTTCGTGGTATCCAATTGTTAGAAGTTACCATCTTGTTTCACTGCTACAACTCCCGTACGGGCTCGGGAGAGGCGAAGGTCGAAAGCCATGCGTCCTCCGAACGACAACCCAACCGCACTGCTTCTTAACACAGCGTGCATACAACCCTGAAGCCAGCCGCACCAATGTGTCGGAGGAAACACCGTGCACCTGGTGACCTGCTTAGAGTGCACTGCGCCCGGCCCGCCACAGGAGTCACTAGAGCGCAATGAGACAAGGATATTCCTACCGGCCAAACCCTCCCTAACCCGGACGACGCTAGCCCAATTGTGCGTCGCCCGACGGACCTCCCGGTCGCGGCGGGCTGCAACAGAGCCTGGGCGTGAACCCAGTCTCTGGTGGCACAGCTAGCACTGCGATGCAGTGCCCTAGACCACTGCGCCACCCGGGAGGCACCGACACTTGAATTTTTACCGTTTGAGCACACAGTAGGGCTGGGCGATATATGAACAAAATATATCACAATATTTGATATTTTATTTTGTGTTTTGGGATAATAAAAGTTCTAAAATATGTCTTATGAGTAGTTCATGACACTAGGGTAGCAACACAAAGGATATGCGATTTCAATTGGGCTTTCTCCATTTATACTGTTAAATCCCCCCCAAAAAAAAAAAAATATATATATATATATATACACACACACACACACACATACATAAAATAAAATCTGCATTCATCAATTTATGCACTTTTATTAATTGTAACACTGTGCCACGCAGCGGTCCAAAGGAATATAGCCTTAGTTAATTAGTGAACTGTTGAAATTAGAGGTCGACCGACTGATTTTTCAACGCCGATACTGATTATTGGAGGACCAAAAAAAGCCGATACCGATTAATCAACCGATTTTTTTATTTTATTTATTTGTAATAATGACAATTACAACAATACTGAATGAACACTTATTTTAACTTAATATAATACATCAATAAAAATCCATTTAGCCTCATAATAATGAAACATGTTTAATTTGGTTTAAAAAAATGCAAAAACAAAGTGTCGGAGAAGTAAAAGTGCAATATGTGCCATGTAAAAAAAGCTAACGATTGAGTTCCTTGCTCAGAACATGAGAACATATGAAAGTTGGTGGCTCCTTTTAACATGAGACTTGAGACATGAGACAATATTCCAAGGAAAGAGGTGTTAGGTTGTAGTTAATATAGTATTTATAGGACTATTTCTCTCCATACCATTTGTACTTCATATACCTTTGACTATTGGATGTTCTTATAGGCACTATAGTATTGCCAGTGTAACAGTATAGCTTCCATCCCTCTCCTCGCCCCTAACTGGGCTCGAACCAGGAACACATCAACAACAGCCACACTCGAAGCAGCGTTGCCCATGCAGAGCAAGGGGAACAACTACTCCAAGTCTCAGAGCGAGTGACGTTTGAAACGCTATTAGCGCGCACTCCGCTAACTAGCTAGCCATTTCACATCAGTTACACCAGCCATTAGGCTGATAGGCTGAAGTCATAAACAGCGCTGTGCTTGCGAAGAGCTGCTGGCATAACGCACGAAAGTGCTGTGTGAATGAATGCTTACGAGCCTGCTGCTGCCTACCATCGCTTAGTCAGACTGCTCTATCAAAGCATAGACTTAATTATAACATAACACACAGAAATACGAGCCTTTGGTCATTAATATGGTCGAATCCGGAAACTATCATTTCGAAAACAAAACATTTATTATTTCAGTGAAATACGGAACCTTTCGGTATTTTATCTAATGGGTGGCATCCCTAAGTCTAAATATTCTTGTTACATTGCACAACCTTCAATGTTATGTCATAATTACGTAAAATTCTGGCAAATTAGTTCACAATGAGCCAGGCTGCCCAAACTGTTGCATATACCCTGACTCTGCGTGCAACGAACGCAAGAGAAACGACACAATTTCACCTGGTTAATATTGCCTGCTAAAGTGGATTTCTTTTAGCTAAATAAGCAGGTTTAAAAATATATACTTCTGTGTATTGATTTTAAGAAAGGCATTGGTGTTTATGGTTAGGTACAGTCATCCAACGATTGTGCTTTTTTCGCAAATGCGCTTTTCTTAAATCATCCCACAGCGTTACATCGATTATACGCAGGACACGCTAAATAAACCAGTAATATCATCAACCATGTGTAGTTATAACGTGATTATGATTGATTGTTTTTTATAAGATAAGTTTAATGCTAGCTAGCAACTTACCGTGGCTTCTACTGCATTCGAGTAACAGGCAGGCTCCTCGTGGAGTGCAATGAGAGGCAGGTGGTTAGAGCGTTGGACTAGTTAACTGTAAGGTTGCAAGATTGGGTCCCCCGAGCAGACAAGGTGAAAATCTGTCATTCTGCCCCTGAACAAGGCAGTTAACCCACCGTTCCTAGGCCATCATTGAAAATAAGAATGTGTTCTTAACTGACTTGCCTAGTTAAAAAAAAAGGTATAAAAAAATATATACACTGCTCAAAAAAATAAAGGGAACACTAAAATAACACATCCTAGATCTGAATTAATGAAATATTCTTATTAAATACTTTTTTCTTTACATCGTTGAATGTGTTGACAACAAAATCACACAAAAATTATCAATAAAAATCCAATTTATCAACCCATGGAGGTCTGGATTTGGAGTCACACCCAAAATTAAAGTGGAAAACCACACTACAGGCTGATCCAACTTTGATATAATGTCCTTAAGTCAAAATGAAGCTCAGTAGTGTGTGTGGCCTCCACGTGCCTGTATGACCTCCCTACAACGCCTGGGCATGCTCCTGAAGAGGTGGCGGAAGGTCTCCTGAGGGATCTCTCTTCCCAGACCTGGACTAAAGCATCCGCCAACTCCTGGACAGTCTGTGGTGCAGCGAGACATGATGTCCCAGATGTGCTCAATTGGATTCAGGTCTGGGGAACGGGCGGGCCAGTCCATAGCATCAATGCCTTCCTCTTGCAGGAACTGCCGACACACTCCAGCCACATGAGGTCTAGCATTGTCTTGCATTAGGAGGAACCCAGGGCCAACCGCACCAGCATATGGTCTCACAAGGTGTCTGAGGATCTCATCTCGGTACCTAATGGCAGTCAGGCTACCTCTGGCGAGCACATGGAGGGCTGTGCGGCCCCCCAAAGAAATGCCACCCCACACCATGACTGACCCACCGCCAAACCGGTCATGCTGGAGGATGTTGCAGGCAGCAGAACGTTCTCCACGGCGTCTCATGACTGTCACATGTGCTCAGTGTGAACCTGCTTTCATCTGTGAAGAGCACAGGGCGCCAGTGACGAATTTGCCAATCTTGGTGTTCTCTGGCAAATGCCAAGCGTCCTGCACGGTGTTGGGCTGTGAGCACAACCCCCACCTGTGGACGTCGGGCCCTCATACCACCCTCATGGAGTCTGTTTCTGACCGTTTGAGCAGACACATGCACATTTGTGGCCTGCTGGAGGTCATTTTGCAGGGCTCTGGCAGTGCTCCTCCCTGCACAAAGGCGGAGGTAGCGGTCCTGCTGCTGGGTTGTTGCCCTCCTCCACGTCTCCTGATGTACTGGCCTGTCTCCTGGTAGCGCCTCCATGCTCTGGACACTACGCTGACTGACACCGCAAACCTTCTTGCCACAGCTCGCATTGATGTCCCATCCTGGATGAGCTGCACTACCTGAGCCACTTGTGTGGGTTGTAGACTCCATCTCATGCTACCACTAGAGTGAAAGCACCGCCAGCATTCAAAAGTGACCAAAGCATCAGCCAGGAAGCATATTAACTGAGAAGTGGTTTGTGGTCACCACCTGCAGAACCACTCCTTTATTGGGGGCATCTTGCTAATTGCCTATAATTTCCACCTGTTGTCTATACCATTTGCACAACAGCATGTGAAATTTATTGTCAGTGTTGCTTCCTAAGTGGACAGTTTGATTTCACAGAAGTGTGATTGACTTGGAGTTACATTGTGTTGTTTAAGTGTTCCCTTTAGTTTTTTGAGCAGTGTATGTTTTTTTTTAAATTGGCAAAATCGGCGCCCAAAAACACCGATTTCTGTTTGTTATGTAAACTTGAAATCGGCCCTAATTATTCGGCCATTCCAATTAATCGGTCAACCTCTAGTTGGAATCATGGAAATATTGATTATTCTAATTGTAGAGTTGGAATATAGCGGGCAGCACCTTCAATAGATTGTTGTTTTGACATGACAACAAAGGAATTAACCAGGGAGTAATTATTAACAGGGTATGAACCAAAGTGTTGTTCAGTGTTTCCAGGTGACACTAATTAGATGCTACACTACTATTACTTTTTTTTTTTTAACTTCATGTAGCTAGCTAGCCAACATGTTCATACTTCGCCTATTCCTCTCTGATAAGATAACATTGCTCAAACATGCGTATCTAGTTAAAAAGCAGTTAAAAAATACCAACAAAACAAAAAAAGTTAAGAATAACAAATAATTAAAGAGCAGCAGTAAATAACAATAGCGGGGCTATATACAGGTGGTACCGGTAGAGAGTCAATGTGCGGGGGCACAGGTGTTGAGGTAATATGTACATGTAGGTAGTTATTAAAGTGACTTGGCACTCGGGTATCACTTTCCGTTCGGCAGCAGAGAGAACAATCTATGACTAGGGTGTTTGGAGTCTTTGACAATTTTTAGGGACTTCCTCTGACACCGCCTGGTATAGAGGTCCTTGATGGCAGGAAGCTTGGCCCAAGTGATATACTGGGCTGTACTCACTAGATTCTGTAGTGCCTTGCGGTCGGAGGCTGAGCAGTTGCCATACCAGGCAGTGACGCAACCCGTCAGGATGCTCTCGATGGTTCAGCTGTAGAACTTTGAGGATCTGAGGACCCATGCCAAATATTTTCAGTCTCCTGAGGGGGAGTAGATTTTGTCGTGCCCTCTTCACGGTTGTCTTGGTGTGTTGGACCATGTTAGTTTGTTGGTGATGTGGAGGCCAAGGAACTTGAAGCTCTCAACCTGCTCCACTACAGACCCGTCGAAGAGAATGGGCGAGTGCTTGGTTCTCTTTTTCCTGTAGTCCACAATCATCTCCTTTGTCTTGATCATGTTGAGGTGGATGTTGTTGTCCTTGCACCACACAGTCAGGTATCTGACCTCCTCCCTATAGGCGGTCTCATCGTTGTCGGTGATCAGGCCTACTACCACTGTTGTGTCATCAGCAAACTTAATGATGGTGTTGGAGTCATGCCTGGTCGTGCAGTCATGAGTGAACAGGAGGGGACTGAGCACGCACCCCTGAGGGGCCCCCGTGTTTAGGATCAGCGTGGCGGATGTGTTGTTACCTCCCCTTACCACCTGGGGGAGGCCTGTCAGGAATACCAGGATCCAGTTGCAGAGGGAGGTGTTCAGTGTCAAGGTCCTTAGCGATGAGCTTCGAGGGCACTATGGTGTTGAACACTGAGCTGTAATCAATAAACAGCATTCTCACGTAGGTGTTCCTTTTGTACAGATGTGAAAGGGCAGTGTGGAGTGCAATAGAGATTGCATCATCTGTGGATCTGTTGGTGCGATATGGAAATTGGAGTGGGTCTAGGGTTTCTGGAATAATGGTGTTGATGTGAGCCATGACCAGCCTTTCAAAGCACTTCATGGCCTCAGATGTGAGTGCTACGGGCCGATAGTCATTTAGGCAGGTTACCTTAGTGTTCTTGGGCACAGGAACTATGGGTCTGCTTGATAAATGTTGCTATTACAGACTCAGACAGGGAGAGGTTGAAAATGTCAGTGAAGACACTTGCCAGTTGGTCAGTTCATGCTCGCAGTACACATCCTAGTAATCTGTCTGGCCCTGCAGCCTTGTGTATGTTGACCTCTTTAAAGGTCTTACATCGGCTGCGGAGAGCGTGATCACACAGTCGTCCGGAACAGCTGATACACTCATGCATGTTTCAGTGTTACTTGCCTCGAAGCGAGCATAGAAGTTAATTTGCTCGTCTGGTAGGCTTGTGTCACTGGGCAGCTCTCGGCTGTGCTTCCTTTTGTAGTCAGTAATAGTTTGCAAGCCATGCCACATCCGACGAGCGTCGGATCCGGTGTAGTATGATTCGATCTTAGTCCTGTGTTGACGCTTTTCCTGTTTGATGGTTCTTCGGGGGGCATAGCGGGGTTTCTCATAAGCTTCTGGGTTAGAGTCCCGCTCCTTGAAAGCGGCAGCTCTAACCTCTAGCTCAGTGTGAATGTTGCCTGTAATCCATGGCTTCTGGTTGGGGTATGTACGTACAGTCACTGTGGGGATGACGTCCTCGATGCACTTATTGATGAAGCCAGTGACTGATTTGGTGTACTCCTCAATGCCATTGGAAGAATCCCAGAACATATTCCAGTCTGTGCTAGCAATCCCTCATTGAGTGCGGTTTTAGTTTCAGCATCGGTCTGAGGTGGTATGTGGACCGCTACAAAAAAAATACAGATGAAAACTCTCTAGGTAGATAGTGTGGTCTCCAGTTTATCATGAGATACTCTACCTCAGGCGAGCAAAATCTTGAGACTTCCTTATAGAGATTGTGCACCAGCTGTTGTTTACATATATGCATAGGCCCCTGCCCTGTGTCTTACCAGAGGCTGCTGTTCTATCCTGCCGATAGAGTGTATAACCAGCCAGCTGTATGTTCTTAATGTTGTCATTCAGCCACGACTCGGTGAAACACAAGCCATTACAGTATTTATTGTCCCATTGGTAGGATATAAGTGCTTTCAGTTCATCCCATTTATCTTTCAGCGATTGAACGTTAGCTAGCAGGACAGAAGGCAAAGGCAGATTAGCCACTCGTCGCCTGATCCTGCCAAGGCACCCTGATCTTTTTCCTCAGTTTCCAGCGAGGATCTGGCCCCAGTCGGGTGTCTGTAGTATATCCCTCCCGTCCGACTCATTGAAGAAAAACTCTTTGTCTAACCTGAGATGAGTAATCTCAGTTCTGATGTCCAGAAGCTCTTTTCGGTCATAAGAGACGGTAGCAGAAACATTATGTACAAAACAAGTTACGAACAACGCGAAAAAACAAACAAAATAGCATGGTTGCTAAGAAAATAAACTAGCAGATTGTATATCTTACAGTCTGCAAACTAACAAATAGTGTATAGAACGCTTGTGAAATAGAGGTCGACCGATTATGATTTTTCGACGCCGATACCAATACCGATTATTGGCGGACCAAAAAAGCCGATACCGATTAATCGGCCGATGTATAATTTTTTTATTTTATATATTTGTAATAATGACAATTACAACAATACTGCTATTATCATTGCGTTTACTTGATAGCTACCTACACAAATAGCTAGCTAGAACAAAGTGTTAAGATAAATTCATTTAAAAAGATTAAAAGCTATACAAATAAACTTAATATAATACATCAATAAATCAATTTATCCTCAAGTAGATAATGAAACATGTTCAATTTGGTTTAAATAATGCAAAAACAAAGTGTTGGAGAAGAACGTAAAAGTGCAATATGTGCTATGTAAGAAAGCTAACGTTTCAGTTCCTTACTCAGAACATGAGAACATATGAAAGCTGGTGGTTCCTTTTAACATGAGTCTTCAATATTCCCAGGTGAGAAGTTTTAGGTTGTAGTTATTATAGGACTATTTCCCTCTATACCATTTGTATTTCATTAACCTTTGACTATTGGATATTCTTATAGGCACTTTAGTATTGCCAGTAGCTTCCGTCCCTCTCCTCGCTCCTCCCTGGGCTCGAACCAGCAACACAACGACAACAGCCACCACATCAAAGCAGCGTTACCCATGCAGAGCAAGGGAAACAACCACCTCAAACTCAGATCAAGTGAAGTTTGAAACCTTATTAGCGCGTGCTAACTAGCCTGCCATTTCACTTCGGTTACACGAGCCTCATCTCGGGAGTTGATAGGTTTGAAGTCATAAACAGTGCAATGCTTGACACACAACGAAGAGCTGCTGGCAAAACGCACGAAAGTGCTGTTTGAATGAATGTTTACGCGCCTGCTTCTGCCTACCACCGCTCAGTCGGATACTTGTATGCTTGTATGCTCAGTCAGATTATATGCAACACAGGACACGCTAGATAATATCTAGTAATATCATCAACCATGTGTAGTTAACTAGTGATTATGATTGATTGTTTTTTATAAGATATGTTTAATGCTAGCTAGCAACTTACATTGGCTAACTGCATTTGCGTAACAGGCAGTAAACAATTATTTATTTATTTATTTATTATTTTAAATCGGCGCCCAAAAATACAGATTTCCGATTGTTATGAAAACTTGAAATCGGCCCTAATTAATAGGCCATTACGATTAATCGGTCGACCTCTATTGTGAAATAATACAGGTCACCAAAATTATTGCAGCCATCTGACCATGCAGGGTTAAAGGCAAGAAAGTACTCGTAACTCCATGGTTGAGCAACTGCTCTCTCCTTGAGTGACAGGGGGCCGGGCTTGGTGTGGTTAGCTGCATGCAGCCGCAGGGGGGAGAGAGAGAGAGAGAGAGATGACTCAAGTAGAAAACGGAGTGAACTATAAAAACAGACATTATAAGAGACAGCGGAGGGCAGACAACAGAGGAGGGCTGACAAGAGACAGCAACAGACACAGAGAATGCGATGGAGAAAGGCAGAGGAGGGTGTATTACCTAAAGCTGCTCTATGAATTCTAATTACTTCACAGAGAGAGACTCATTGGACAGGTCAGAGTCTGTTTGAAGTTGAAGGGTTTTGGGCAATACACTGTTGATGTACAGCACATTCGGAAAGTATTCAGACCCCTTGAATTTTTCCACATTTTGTTACGTTAATGCCTTATTATAAGATGTATTAAATCGTTTTTTCCCCCTCATCAATCTATACACAACACCCCATAAGAACTTTAACCCGATTAGAAATGTTAGCAAATTTATGGCACCTTTGGCAGCGATAACAGCCTCAAGTATTCTTGGGTATGATGCTACAAGCTTGGCACACCTGTATTTGGGGAGTTTCTACCATTCTTCTCTGCAGATCCTCTCAAGCTCTGTCAGGTTGAATGGGGAGTGTCGCTGCACAGCTATTTTCAGGTCTCCCCAGAGATGTTCGATGGGTTCAAATCCTGGCTCTGGCTGGGACACTCAAGGACATTCAGAGGCTTAGACGAAGCCACTCCTACGTTGTCTTGGCTGTGTGCTTAGGGTCGTTGTCCTGTTGGAAGGTCATCCTTCACCCCAGTCTGAGGTCCTGAGCACTCTGGAGCAGGTTTTCATCAAGGATCTCTCTGCACTTTGCTCTGTTAATCTTTCCCTTGATCCTGAGTAGTCTCCCAGTCCTTTTGGCAAACTTCAAGCAGGCTGTCATGTAACTTTTACCGAGGAGTGGCTTCAGCCTGGCCACGCTACCACAAAGGCCAGATTGGTGGAGTTCTGCAGAGATGGTTGTCCTTCTGGAAGGTTTTCCCATCTCCACAGAGGAACTTTGGAGCTCTGTTATCGGGTTCTTGGTCACCTCCCTCTGACCAAGGCCCTATTCCCCCGATTGCTTAGTTTGGCCGTGTGGCCAGCTCTAGGAAGAGTCTTGGTGGTTCCAAACTTCTTCCATTTAAGAATGATGGAGGCCACTGTCTTCTTGGGGACCTTCAATGCTGCAGAATTTTTTTGGTACCCTTCCCCAGATCTGTGCCTGAACGCAATCCTGTCTCGGAGCTCTATGGACAATCCTTCAACATCATGGCTTGGTTTTTGCTCTGACATGCACTGTTCTAAAAACCTATTTTCGCTTTGTCATTATGGGGTATTGTGTAGTGTATAGATCAATGAGAGATTTTAAAAAAATATTTAAAAAATGATACATTTTAGAATAAGGCTGTAACGTAACAAAATGTGGAAAAAGTAAAGGGGTATGAATACTTTCCGAATGCACTGTATGTGTTCCAAAGTAGAGAGTGTTCCAGAGTCTCACAGTTGCTACTGTAATTGAGTATTGGCAGTGTCTGCTTTGGGAGGAGGGAAGATCTAATCTCTCAATGTTCATCTCCAAGTGCCCTAAATTCATGCATTTAGCTGTTGAAATTCATTTTTTTTCTGGGGAAGAATGCCCCCAGACCCCCCTACTGGCTTTGGGTTAAGCCCCAAATGTCTTCAAATCGAGAACCACCCCTGGAGAGAGCATGCAGTGACATGTCATTTGCCTATCTAAGAACGAGACAGGGACAACCGGCTGAGCAGGGTGATGAAACATGTAACCGATCCTGGGACAACCCAATAACATGCTCAGTGAAACTATCTATACACAATGCCATGCTCTATCTGGACGGGGCCAAGATGTAGGCTAGGCCACTAGGTTGTACAGTGTTACTGAAAGTGCGGATGGGGGAAAATAGTAAATAAATTATGATTCACAGATAAGTCAGGGGTCATTCAGGGACAGTAGACATTTAAATATACTTTTATTTCCCCTGGTACTACAGAGTAATTTGTCAATGAACACTTGACAGTAGGCTGTCCACTACCCTAATGTTAGTTTGTTCACTTAGCTCTCCAAACTAGCTATGGATTTTGCTAAAACGAATATGCCTAGCTACATCTAGAGGGGGAAAAAACTCCGCGAGTTTTTGTCAGATACATTACAATTTAGCCTCTGTATGCAGCTACTGTACAACCTAGCTACTGTAGTCTGATGATAGAATGTATTCATTGGCTAGTTCGCATCCATGACTGACATAACTATTTGAAACCAATCAGCCGCTTTCTAGTACAGACACAGGGTGAACGTTTTCTAGCCAATCATCTTACGAGTGTACCATGTTAGCTATATCTGCACTGTGTGTGGTGGGGGCGAAAAACAATAACAGGAAATGGGCAGGATATCATTTTTTATGGTTAATAACTATCACATTGATAACATTGAATTTAGCTTCATAATGTAGCCCGCCGACTATCTAAGTTGCATCTGCTAACGACGCGTTACCCAACGTTAGGTTAAACCTACTGTACGTGTTGTTGTGATGCGTTATTTTAATCATGCATGAAAGACAGACAACACATTTTAGTTACCCTAACTAACATTTCAGGTTAGTACTTGTTATGTAAGCAAAGTGTGACAAAACACATTTCACACAACGTTAGGGCCATAGCTAATATCTACCAGCATTGCAGGTTAACGTTAGAAAATGTGGACCAAATAGCATGTCACATCGTGAACGTTGCCAACGCTAGCTAGCTTGCTCGATGGCTGCTTTTCAGTCGAATGATGGCCATGATCAACTAACTTAGTTAACTAAAATAGCTAGCTAAATCTTGACGAAATAATAGGGGGAAAAAATGCATTGCGATTCATGGTGGAAGGGTTGGTTAAGTCGAGGTGACAGCTAGGCATTGTTGTAAAAAGATGTCAACAGTCTCTTGAAATTAGGTTTAGCACATTGCTAATTATGCGGGCCCAAACAAAGTCTGTGCGTCACCAACTCAGACAAAGCAGTGGTAGCTAACGAGCTAGAGCTGGTCAGCTCCCATTTTCGAGTAGCCACTTTCTAACAACATACAAAACGTTGACATTGCACTTTAGATTGGAAAATACTCACAGCGCCGAGTCAAATGAATCAACTCAGTCCCGGGGGTGGATGCACTTCAAAGGAAAAAAAAAACAAGGTCGGTTAGTTTAACGAGCTGTAGTATGTGAAGTGGTGACTAGCCTACCAGCAGGTTCTTCACTCCGAAGGAACACAGCTGAGAGGATGTAAACACATGTCACGTGCTGTAGGCAGACAGACGTGTGTTTTGCGCTGCAACAGCCTAATGATTGCCCCAAGGGGAAACTTTGAACCAGGGTAAAACATCTAAGACATATCCCCCTGAGACCCAGCAATACATTGCTGTCCTCTCTAGTGGACATTAGTTATCGGTCTTTATCTCTGAGGGCATAAAAGCCACTGTATGAAGTCCTGTTCTACCTTTGAGAGGACATTCCGGGCTTTTCAATTATACTGAACAAAAATATAAACGTAACATGTAGTTGGTCCCATGTTTCATGAGCTGAAATTAAATATCCCAGAAAGCTTATTTCTCTCAAATTTTGTACACTAATTTTTTACATCCCTGTTAGTGACCATTTCTTGTTTGCCAAGATAATCCATCCACCTGACAGGTGTGGCATATCAAGAAGGTGATTAAACAGCATGATACTTACACAGGTCCACCTTGTGCTGGGGATAATATAAAGCCACTCTAAAATGTGATTTTTTTTTCACACAACATAATGCCACAGATGTCTCAAGTTTTGAGGGAGTGTGCAATTGGCATGCTGACTGCAGGAATGTTCACCAGAGCTGTTGCCAGAGAATTTAATGTTAATTTCTCTACTATAAGACGCCAACTTTTAGAGAAGGCGGCAAACCTAATGGGCAATGTTGTCACTGGGAGAATTTCAGGTCTGTTGAGCGAAAACTTGAAAATTGTGAAAGTTCTGTGCAACTTCCAGCGCTTGTCTACTGTGGGCACTGAGGCTGTATCCGCTTTAAGTTATAGTTTTACCAGTGGCCAAGTATGTTACTGTGGCTATTTGATCCTAATGTACAGTGGATTTGGAAATTATTCAGACACCTTGACTTTTTCCACATTTTCTACACACAATACCCCATAATGACAAATCAACAACAGGTTTTTAGAAATGTCTGCTAATTTATATATATATATATATATAAAAAGGAAATATTACCTTTACATAAGTATTCATGGTGGAGGCTCAATCAAGGCTCATTAAAGCTAGCAGGCTTGATTACTTTCTTATGCCATTTTTGTTGGCACCAAAAGTTAGAGTGTTGATAGGGGTTCGGACCATCAAATAATTACAGAATTTCAGTGAGGGCGAGGATATTGGAAATTTAATCAAAGCGTACTGGATGACAACTTGTTTTTAACAAATAATTTATAACTGATATTTTCCAACATTAAACATAGGTACAGCAGGTCCTCTACTTGTATGGGACACTTTTAAATGCGCCCTTAGAGGCCATGCAATGCAATACTCATCTTTAAAACAAACAATAGGTCAATAGAGTTCATTTTAACAAAGGAAATAGAGGAACTAACAGTACAGATAGATATCAATAAAAACTGTAACATAGAGGCACAGAATAAGTTAGAGGAAAAACAAAAAGAAGAGGAATTTATTATTAAAGTGTAATAAATTATAAAAATAAAGTGAACTGGAAGGAGTATGGGGCAAAATGCACAAAAATTATCTTTTCATCTTCAACATAGAAATGCTACCATTTTTTTTTTTACAGAAACTTGTTACAAATAACAGAGTCATCCAAAACAATATTTTGAAAGAGGAAACAAAATACTTTAAGCTAATTTTGTATTTCAGTCTCATCCATCTCCACTAACAAGTGAATTGTAAGGCTTTTTCTATTAATGGTGTAAAATTAACAGCTGTACAGAAATACTAATGGGAAGGCCTAATTACAGAGGAGGAACTTCTAGATGCAATTAAGGCCTTCAAGTCCAGGATAAACTCCAGGGATGTATGGCATACCAGTTGAGGTATATCAAATCTTTTTGATGTACTCAAAGGTCCATTATTAATATATTTTAACCACTCCTAGAAATATGGTAGACTATCAGATACTCGGCAAGAATATCTGATTTCACTATTACTGAAACAGGACCCAGGTGGTAAATATACAGTTCCAGTCCACCTGAAAAACTGGATACCCCTTACACTTCAGTTTTGTGAGGCGTTATTCTAGCAAAATACATAGCGTATAGAGTTTTAAAAAGATATTGTCAGATATTTTTCATCGTAATAAAAAAAAGAACAATACATTGGAGATAATATAAGACATGTACTGGAAGCAATAGAACACTGAAAAATCTGGGAAACCAGGCCTGGTATTCATGGCTGACTTTGAAAAGGCCTTTGATAAAGTACAACTGGAATTTATACATAAATGCATGGACTATTTTAATTTAGGAGAATGAGTTAAAGTTATGTACAGTAACCCCAGGTGTAAAATAGTAAATAATGGCTACTTCTCAGAAAGTATTAAATTGTCAAGAGGAGTAAAACAAGGTTGTCCACTATCGGCATATCTATTTATTATGACCATTGAAATGTTAGCTATTAAAATTAGATTCAACAATAATATCAAGGGGCAAAAGATCCAGGACAAAGGTATCATTGTACGCTGACGATTAATGTTTTCTTTTAAATCTGCAATTTGGATCCCTGCACAGACTCATAGATTATCTAGATAATGTATCTGACCTCTCTGGATTACAACAAAATTATGATAAATGCAGTATATTACGCATTGGATAGCTAAAGAATTAAACTTTTGCATTACAGTGTAGTTTACCAATAAAATGGTCTGACGGTGAAGTGGACATACTCTGTACTCTGTACATACTCTCACTACAATACATTTTAATAGAAAGTCAGCCAAATTAGATAAAATATTGCTACCATGGAAAGGACAACACCTGTCTATATGTGAAATAATCCCCCTGATTCAGTATTTAGTCATATCCCAGTTTACCTATTTACTTATGGCCCTTGCTATACTTAACAACTTGTTTTGGTAATTATATGAGCAACAAATATTCCACTTCATTTGGAACAGCAAGCTCAACAAAATTAAACTAAACACACCTATTTATATAATAAATATGAATTTGAAGGGCAGAAATGATTAAATATTAAGCATGGAACCTCTCACGTAAGGCTTCAATCATACAAAAACTATACTTAAATCCGAACTGGTTCTCTAGAAGATTAGGAAGGATGTCTCACGCCGTGTTCAAGAATGGCCTTTTTCCCTTCATTCAGATTACAACCTCTCACTTTTGGTTATTTGAAAATGAAATAATCTCCAAAATATTACTTTTTAAAACAAGCCATAGACAGCTGGTTGCAATTTCACATTAATCCAGCAGAAAAGCCAGAACAAATATTACAACAAATATTATTTATTTTATTTATTTAAAAAATTGTATAACCGTTGAAAATTATATCAGAAATTGGACTGGTGGAGTTATGTCACACATGCAGTTAACAAAAATATATGGAAATGTGTGTTCTATCCAAAATTACAACATACTGATTGCAGCATTACCGCAAAAATAGAGGAGGCAACGTGGAAGGGGGAGAGGGTAAGGAGCGTCTGTCGGCCTTGCATTAAAACCAAAATTGTCTAAAGAAAATTGTGATAAATAAAAAAGTATACCAGCTTAATTTAAGGCCCAAAAAATGGACAATGCCACAATGCAGGTTGCAAAATAGTTGGGAGTAGATATTCGCGATATACTGATTCCATGGCACATGGTTTATGAACTGATACACAAAATGACACCCAGATTCAAAAACGTTTCAATTTAAATGATTATACAATTCTTGCAAACAATAGGATGTTATATATAGAGAGTTGAAGTCGGGGGTGGCAGCCGTTATACCGTTAAGCACGGGCGTGGCAGCATCATGTTGTGGGGGGTGCTTTGCTGCAGGAGGGACTGGTGCACTTCACAAAATAGATGGCATCATGAGGTAGGGAAATTATGTGGATATATTGAAGCAACATCTCAAGGCATCAGTCAGGAAGTTAAAGCTTGGTCGCAAATGGGTCACCCAAATGGACAATGACCCCAAGCATACTTCCAAAGTTGTGGCAAAATCGCTTAAGGACAACAAAGTCAAGGTATTGGAGTGGCCATCACAAAGCCCTGACCACAATCCTATAGAAGATATGTTGGCAGAACTGAAAAAGCGTGTGCGAGCATGGATGCCTACAAACCTGACTCAGTTACACCAGCTCTGTCAGGAGGAATGGGCTAAATTCACCCAACTTATTGTGGGAAGCTTGTGGAAGGCTACCCAAAACGTTTGACTCAAGTTAAACAATTTAAAGGCAATGCTACCAAATACTAATTGAGTGCATGTAAACTTCTGACCCACTGGGAATGTGATGAAAGAAATAAAAACGGAAATAAATCATTTTCTCTACTATTATTCTGACATTTCACATTCTTAAAGTAATGTGGTGATCCTAACTGACCTAAGAAAGGGAATTTTTACTAGGACTAAATGTCAGGAATTGTGAAAAACTGAGTTTAAATCTATTTGGCTAAGGTGTATGTAAACGTCTGACTTCAACCGTATATATACATATATATATATATATATATATATATATATAGGGGTTACCACCATCCCAGCTCTGCAGATTGTGCTGCGAAGAGACAGAATCATTAGAGAATTTTATTGGTAAACTACACGGTAATGTAAAAGTTGCATTTTTTAGCTATCCAATGTGTAATATACTGCATTTATCATAATTCGGTTGTAATCCAGAGAGGATAGATACATTATCTAGATAATCTATGAGGCTGTGCAGGGATCCAAATTGCAGATTTAAAAGAAAACATTAATCATCAGCGTACAATGACACCTTTGTCCTGGATCTTTTGCCCTGGATATTATTGTTGAATCTCATTTTAATAGCTAACATATCAATGGTCATAATAAATAGATATGCCGATAGTGGACAACCTTGTTTTACTCCTCTTGACAATTTAATACTTTCTGAGAAGTAGCCATTATTTACTATTTTACACCTGGGGTTACTGTACATAACTTTAACTCATTCTCCTAAATTAAAATAGTCCATGCATTTATGTATAAATTCCAGTTGTACTTTATCAAAGGCCTTTCAAAGTCAGCCATGAATACCAGGCCTGGTTTCCCAGATTTTTCATAGTGTTCTACTGCTTCCAGTACATGTCTTATATTATCTCCAATGTATTGTTCTTTTTTTTGATTAGGATGAAAAATATCTGACAATACCTTTTTTAAATTCTATACGCTATGTATTTTGCTAGAATAACGGCTCACAAAACTGAAGTGTAAGGGGTATCCAGTTTTTCAGGTGGACTGGAACTTTATATTTACCACCTGGGTCCTGTTTCAGTAATAGTGAAATCAGATATTCTTGCCGAGTATCTGATAGTCTACCATATTTATAGAGTGGTTAAAATATGTTAATAATGGACCTTTGAGTACATCAAAAAGATTTGATATACCTCAACTGGTATGCCATACATCCCTGGAGTTTATCCTGGACTTGAAGGCCTTAATTGCATCTAGAAGTTCCTCCTCTGTAATTAGGCCTTCCCATTAGTATTTCTGTACAGCTGTTAATTTTACACCATTAATAGAAAAAGCCTTACAATTCACTTGTTAGTGGAGATGGATGAGACTGAAATACAAAATGTGCTTAAAGTATTTTGTTTCCTCTTTCAAAATATTGTTTTGGATGACTCTGTTATTTGTAACAAGTTTCTGTAAAAAAAAAAATTGGTAGCATTTCTATGTTGAAGATGAAAAGATAATTTTTGTGCATTTTGCCCCATACTCCTTCCAGTTCACTTTATTTTTATAATTTATTACACTTTTATAATAAATTCCTCTTCTTTTTGTTTTTCCTCTAACTTATTCTGTGCCTCTATGTTACAGTTTTTATTGATATCTATCTGTACTGTTAGTTCCTCTATTTCCTTTGTTAAAATGAACTCTATTGACCTAAATTGTTTTTGTTTTAAAGATGTATTGCATTGCATGGCCTCTAAAGGCATATTTAAAAGGGTCCCATACAAGTAGAGGATCTGCTGTACCTATGTTTTATGTAGGAAAATATCAGTTATAAATTATTGGTTGAAAACAAGTTGTCATCCAGTACGCTTTGATTACATTTCCAATATCCTCGCTCTCACTGAAATTCTGTAAGAGTAATGTGTACACCAATTATTTGATGGTCCGACCACATCCTACCCCCTATCAACACTCCTCTAACTTTTGGTGCCAACAAAAATGACATAAGAAAGTAGTCAAGCCGGCTAGCTTGAATGAGCCTTGATTGAGCCTCCGCCATGAATACTTATGTAAAGGTAATATTTCCTGGTTTTTTTTGTTATAAATTAGCAGACATTTCTAAAAACCTGTTGTTGATTTGTCATTATGGGGTATTGTGTGTAGAAAATGTGGAAAAAGTCAAGGTGTCTGAATAATTTCCAAATGCACTGTACATTAGGATCAAATAGCCACAGTAATATACTTGGCCACTGGTAAAACTATAACTTAAAGCGGGTACAGCCTTAGTGCTCACAGTAGACAAGCGCTGGAAGTTGCACAGAACTTTCAAGTTTTCGCTCAACAGACCCCAAATTCTCCCAGTGACAAAAGAAATTAGAGGGAACATTGCCCACTTGGTTTGCCTCCAAAAAGACAAACTAAAAGAAAAATCCACACAAACATATGATAGAGAAGCAAAAAGAATATGCAGCAAAACAAAACTGGGGAAACACCAAAACTCAGGCTTCTTTCATACTAAAGTGGTTGAGCTGGAAATCGCACGTCAGCTGAAATGAGGTGTAGCTGGGGGCTCGTCTGGGATAAACCTACATCTATCTCAACATCAAAAGGATATGTGTAAAGCCAGTGATAAGTGTATAGAAAATATTCAGTGCAATGTCTAAAACATAAAATTATGATTTTAGCCACAGACACAGTTGAGGCAGTTTGAACTAGAACTAAAACTCTATATTTTAGTTTAAAAGCAGCAAAACAATTGTCATAATAACTAATATTCTGAGTTGTGGATATAAACACAATTACTGATATGGTTGGCATAACATAATAATACCGATGTGATAATAATGGTAATCTCAAGGATGATGGAAACCTGATGCACCTGAGCTCAATTTCGAGTCTCAAAGCAAAAGGTCTGAATACTTATGTAAATGCGGTATTTCTGTTTTTTTATTTTGAATACATTTGCAAACATTTCTAAAAACCTGTTTTCGCTTTGTCATTATGGGGTATCGTGTGTAGATTGCTGAGGATTTTTTTTCATTTAATACATTTTAGAATAAGGCTCTAATGTAACTCAATTTTAAAAAGTTAAGAGGTCTGAATACTTTCCGAAGGCACTGTAAAGTGCTTTCATGTCCAAACGCTGAAATAAAAGTTGACATTATGTACTTTGCCTAATATGAATTTAAAAAAATCTCAAATCAAATCAAAATTCTGGAGTATAGAGACAAATATCTTTTTAGGTTTTACTGTCCGAATACGTATGGAGTGGAGTGTAGCTGGCCTATACTTAGTTTTGATGAGGTGTGCTGAGATGAAAACTGCTAATCTGCTAACTATATCTGGATGTTATGTAGTTTTAGCTAGAAAGCAACCTCATCATGAGGTGACAAGTTCAAATGGGTTGATTTGTAGTGCTTTCTGCTCTTGTACTGTCTCTTTGAAATCGATCACTGTTGTAGTCCCCCGGCTGCTTGGCAAGGCCTGCTCACTCACTTTATTTGGTCTCTGGTTTCATTCTGAATGAACATACTGCTACACAATTCTATGAGGATTGTGAATTGAATGAATGGGTTTCAATTAATATACATATCAGCAACCAAATTGTCAGCAATGAACAAAGAATAGGCCTATATACCTGTATTTGCCTACTTTCTCATCTGAGATGCCTTGTCTTATTGCTACTCACCACCAGGTGGCACAGACTTGTCATCCTCAGGTATTGACTTCATGAAGCTACAGTGACAGTATGGGGAGGAAAGTGATCCAATGCACCAATATGGCAACACCAATATACTGTACTATATTAGGTCTGAGAATCACACACAACCATTTAAAAAGTTTTATTTCTACCATACACAAACTGTACAACACAGCGCATATCTGCTTATGAAATAGCAAAAGTAATACTTTCGATTTACAAACTACTTGAACTGAAAAAGCATAACATTTGAATGAAAAAGGAAAGAAAACACATTACAGTTTCATCATACTAATATCATTCCACAAAAATCCAGTTCACATTACAAAACATCAAATACTAACAGGGAAAAATAAATATTCTTCACAAAACTTCCTGAGCAAACAATGTGTGGTATATTAATTAAATATTACGAATTATAAATAAATTAACACAATTATTAAGTTAAAATGTTAAATGATTACATTTTTCAAGATTACAATTCTTTACAATGTGTTGAGTATTTGAATAAAAGAAAGTATTTTTCTCAACAAGGGTCCTTAATTTGGCTATGTTTTGCAGATATGCACCTCTTCGAATTCTTCCTCAGGACATGTGTAGTAGGCCTAGTCAAACTCCATTTATTGTAACTTGATAGGACTGTCAACCCATGCAAACTGCAAAATAATAACGTTGTACTGCGACATCAAGAGCAATGCTCACAAACAAAGAAAGCGTCATCTTTCTCTGGAACCCCAGGGCAATAGAACTCAACTGAAATACAACAGGAAAAAAAGTGAAAGTGCAACTGATTCACAACTCAATTTAAGAATAAATAAAACATAAACAATTGAAAACAAACAGTTAAGAACTAGCAATACCATTGTTTGTTTGTCCCCTTTTGCTTCAAGTAATAGTGATGAACTGAAAATCAAAATGATTGACAGTTTGCAAAATTGATTGACAGGATGAAAATACATGCTGGCCCTAAAGAACCGGCAGTGATATTTATGCCACCAAGTGCCTTTTGGGGGATATTTTGAAATTAATGTGACTACTGAAACCGAAATGCCACCGACCATCATTAAGTAATAATGAGCATACATTTTAAAAGGTGTCATAATAGTTGAACTATTAAATGTTTGTATGGTGGTGGTTCATTTCTTCTAATACCATCCACGCCATTTTGTCCCATGCTGAAAATAAGTCAAATGTTTAAAAAAGCACTAACACTTCTTAACCTGTGAAACTTCAAGACCTGACTTTGAGATTACAGCTACTGAGACGATGCTTAAATATTTGAAATGGCATATAAACAGTCATTAAGAACATGTTCACCTTTGAAAATAAGTGTACTGTATAATAAATTACACACCATCCACATAATACTGTCCTACCACAAAACAGAGAACTGTATATTTTATGTATTCATTTACATGTAGGCACATATATGCACACACAGTGTGTGCACAGAAGGCAGTTTAATATCTATATTATTTAAGAAAAAGAAAGACAATATCTTGTCAAAGTGGATTTATCAATTGTCTTAGTGCTGTCAGTTGCTCTATTCTAGCAACACACTCAACGTTGAATTTGACATTCAGTTAATTGAATGAAATAAAACAATGTTGCATTTTGCTAAGAGCCAAACGCAACTCCCCAATTGCAGTCAACTTTGAACATATTGTTGAATTATGAGTGTACAGTACAGTAGCATTGCATTTTTGAGTCTTCATTTTGTCTTACCATACATTCAGGGTTGAATATTAAATAGAAATCGAAAGCAACAATTTAAAAAAAATGTTGATTCTGGATTATTCTAGGAGAGTTCTCTACCTTCGTTGGAGATCCAAATTGTTTTATTAGAATCTGATCTGACATAAATAAACCACCACTAGACGGCAAAAGAGAGCTATGATTAAAACTGGAATGTGCATCAATGTAATATACAATTAGTCAAAGGATTTCAAATATTTAGCATTTTACAATCATAGAAATACAATTTAAAAAATGTTTAAATACATTGATGAATAAAGATGATAAATAGCAATAACATAACGAATGACAAAAACATAACAAATACAGAGTTAAATCAAGCAAACCATACAAAATAATTAAGTGCAAGGGGGGTAGAAATCTCACCAGAAATAACATGTGAATACAGAAGCTTTAAAAAACATGAAAAATTATTTTCAGCTGGTAATTGTCTCAGTGCAATGTATTCAACTGTGAAATGTTGACACATTTCCCAAAGCTTTGTCTTATACATGCAACTAAGCCAGCACTGCACTCTCCAGGAAAAACACAGTCATCCAATACCATTATCCCAACTCAAAGATACCTCCTCTTGGTGGCTTGACAGCTTAAACGTGGATTCCCTTTATAGCCTGTTTGATATTATCCAAGAGAGCCTTACACTCGGGAGAGTAGTCGTGCTCCGAGTTGTTGTACATATCTGTTAATGTGTTCACATAGGCTTCGAAATTATGCTCACTTATGGGCCCCTGGAACACAAACATGTTCTAATATTAGTTCAAAAACTGAAGCATATAGTGAGAATAGGAATTTAATACCACTATAGCGGGGTTTACCAAACTCGGTCCTCAAGGGGTGTACGTTTTGGGTTTTCCCCTAGCACTACACAGCTAATTCAAAACTGTGTAGTGTTCGGGCAAAAACCAAAACGTGCACCCCTCCCAAGAACCGAGTTTGGAAAATGCTGCACTATAGATAGAAATATGGTTAAAAAATGCTACAAGTGCAAGTGGGGAGGTTCGGATGAGGCCTACTGTACCATTTGAGGCAGTTGGATGTCTGTGAGACTGTTGATGAGAGCTTGGCTGAGGCGAGCTAACTCCTTCAGAAGGCTGTCGTTGTGCTGTTCAATCATCTTGTTCTCCTCCTCAATTGTCTTCAGGTTACATTCCATCGACGAAATCTGCTTTCAGGGAAGAGGAAAACTTGTCAACCTGAATTAAGCCTGAGTCCTTTGAAAACCATCATATCATCACAGATGTGGATATTTACCTGGGTCTGCAGTTGCATCATGTCAGCTTCTATTTTCAGGTTGGATTCATTCAGTTCCTTGATTTCATGATCCAAGTGTTGCATGTCATCGTCGTTGTCGACTCCTGTTTGAAAATGGAGAATACTCTTATGAAGTTCAAACTAAACCTGCTACTGTGCTTCAGTGAATCAACTAGGAGGGGGTCTACACATACTTTGATGGTACTAAGATGAACATTTCCATGAAATATATTATCCTGCCAAAGCATATACTGTATGTACAGTACAGCACCGAGACTTACCACTGCTGGCTTTCAGTTTAATAGTCACCATCTCCTCTCCTGACATCTTCTTCTTGATACTTTGAGCATTAAGTGGGCATCCCGACAAACTATATAGAAATAAAATTCAAATTACAAAAATATTACCAACTCACAACTGTCAATCTCAAAGCTATTTAGTTGTTCAAGGAGTGCACCTTTAATTCAGGGTCGGTGGTCAAGGATAGTAGTATCAATAGAAATTATAAACATTTCACTGGAATCGTACGGGACAAAATTGACGCAATGCAACCTCACCTTCTATGGGTGACAAACACGTTATTGGCGTGTCCAAGGCCATTGCAGCCGGGCAGGGGACAGTGGGGCAGTTCCTGTTTGCAGGCCTTATTCCAGGGGAAGGGGAGGCTATTGATGGATGACTCGTTCTGCCTCTTGGCAGTGAGGGGGCAGCTCCCTGCACTGCGGTGAGATGTGTACTTCCCCGATGTGTGGCCCTGCCCATCACAACCTATCACTGGACACCTAGAAGGGAGACAAACAAGGAGGATTTTACGTTACAAAAACATTCAGCTAGAAATGCATCGCATAGAACAGATATGATTATCTGTCAGATAGAATATGGAACAGTGTCAGGTCTATTAATTATATATCTACAGCGTTCAGAATACACCCAGGAGTCTGTTACTATCTGATGTCCTCTCCTTATACTGCTAGTGGAGAGATTCACGTTGTCACACAGACTGTTGACAATGTACGGAGTGTCGCTGTGAGAGACGTCTATTCTCATTCCGATGAGGCAGAGGAGAAAGATTATTGTCATCAGTAAGCTGTTTTTCCCTCAGAATACTTTGGCAGTTCAGGCCATTTGATATGACAGATGTTGTAAATACAGTATGATCTGAGATATGTAAATCTATCGCTGTGTAGAGTTTAGGTACAATGGAAATGTAAGTAGATCAAAATGCTGTCAACTGAGTTGCGACGACTTTACTTAACCTGTTAACCTGTTAAACCACACATAATACATACATACATACATACATACATACATACATACATACATACATACATACATACATACATACATACATACATACATACATACATACATACATACATACATACATACATACATACATACTCAAACAAATCATTTGCACAGTTCATAAATATCCCTCACTAACTAGACCGGAAGAGTTGTCAAACCATTACATTGATTAATCCAGTCAAATGCTGATTAAAAATGTAGTCAACAAAACTGACAACAGGCTCAAATAATCGTATCAGCCAAGTTGCTGATCCAGAAAAACTTTGGAATAATAAACACATTCAGATTGATATAGCCTACATATACAATACTAGGTAGGTTATTGGTGTTTGTAACCGAAAAACATAAGCACAAGTCTGGCTGAATATTATTAAGAGTTATAAGGGTAATTACATTTTTTCCAGCTCTCTTTTCTACAGGTCAGTAATGGAGTGACATGAATTACACATAATTGTCATGTATCCCGTCATGTGAAAGAATGTAATTTTGAGGGTTGCTGAACTCTTCCCTTATTGGTAAAGGTGAAAGGCAGGCTGAGATGGTACAAATGGAACACAGAGCTAGCGTGCAAACAGAGTACTACTGTAACAAAGCTTGTTGTTGCACTTCGTTGTTCAGAGTACTGCTAGCACTTAGAGGACAAAACAACCCCATTACGTCCTTCCATCCACACACCACAGATGTAAGGCACCAGGACAATAGAATCATGCCATATGGCCGACAATTTACAATCATCTAGTAACATTACAGATGCACTACATGTAGGTAGATTCGAACTAGCAACCTTTCGGTGATTGGCCCAACGCTCTTACCGCTAGGCTACCTGTCGCTCCCCCGCCCTCTCTTAATGTGTATGCGATTTATTCCAGTCTAATTCCTAAGCTCTTGGCCCTGCATTAGTAATTTAAAAAGAATGGGAAATCTGTGTCTGTCCAGATGTAGAAGTAAACAAAGTCTCATACATTTGGACTTTGGATTTAAGCAGCAGCAATCAATTAAATGTTTTTGTTTGTTTTAAAGACCAATATCAGTTTTTCCAGAGACAACTGCATCTAGAATAATTCTGCTTTACATCAGTGAATCAAAGCTTTGTACCCATACAGTAGTATACACCCATACACCTGTAATAAACAACACACCATGATAAGGAAAACACTCACAAGAGAGTGATAAGACAGATATTCTATTAAGACAACTCAAAAATATTACAGTGTTTGAAACATGTATTATACACATGTTGTTAATCATTGTAAACAATTTCCTTTTCATTTTTCTGGTATAATGACCTCTTAACCACCGGATACAAGTACTTTCATTCATTGAGACAGCAATCATGTAGTCATGAAAAACAACAATCATAAGAATAATCTCTTACTTCATTTCTTGGTCGTCTTTTTCATCTTTGTTTGGTGTAAGCTTCAAGCCTCCCTTTCTGGCACGTGGACATCCTGACAAACTACAAATGTTTAGAGACAATACGGTTTAACAATAATGAACACTAATTTAGGGCTAAAATCAAGCAAACTCTTCCATCAGTGATTCTCACAAAGCATGTCATTGAAAACAACATTCTAAAAAACAAAATCAGTTTTCAAGAATCAGTCGTCAGAATCACATCTTCTTGGATGTAAAAACAGTTTACCAACAGTCAAAGATGAATAAATTCAGAAAGATAAACAACAAGATTCAAACACATTTCTAATCAATTCAGTCATTCGTGTCATCCAGTCTAGACTACCTTCTGTGTGAAGCATAATTCCCAGTCACGTGTCCAGATCCATCACATCCAAGTGTTGGGCACCTGCAGGTGGAGAGACAGACAAAACAGGTGAAACTCTGGAACAATTATATAATATTTAAATGCATAAAAAAAAGGAAGGCAAATGACCTTTATGAGGTCAGGAGATATACAGTACATTGTTTTATGTACCCTGAGTGTACAAAACATTAGGAACACAGGCTCTTTACATGACACAGACTGAACAGGTGAAAGCTATAATCCCTTATTGATGTCACCTGTTAAATCCATTTCAATCAGTGTAGATGAAGGGGAGGAGGCAGGTTAAAGAAGGATTTCTAAGCCATTCAGAGGGTGAATGGGCAAAACAAAAGATTTAAGTGCCTTTGAACGGGGTATGGTAGTTGGTACCAGGCGCTCCGGTTCGAGTGTGTCAAGAACTGCAACGCTGCTGGGTTTTTCATGCTAAACAATTTCCCATTGTGTGTCTAGAATGGTCCACCACCCAAAGGACATCCAGCCAACGTGACACAACTGTGGAAAGAATTCAAGTCAACATCCCTATGGAACACTTTTGACACCTTGTGGAGTCCATGCCACAACGAATTGAGGCTGTCCTGAGGGCAAAAGGGGCTGCAACTCAATATTAGGAAGGTGTTCTTAATGATTTGTACACTCAGTGTATACAGCCTGATCACACAACGTGGATAAAAGCCCAGATTCAATGTAGTCAATGTATTTTATGACTAAAACAGCATGAGACCAAGTAGAATGGATAATGTAATCCAATAAAATAGCACAAAGTTGAATGAGTGGATACAAACAGGTTAGAAACAGTTGATAATGACTGACAGGACAACGCATACTTTAGTTCCTGAGAGTTGGCTGCCATCAGTGATTTGAGAGTCTTGTCAGCCAGGGGACACCCAGATACACTACAGACAGAGGATCCACACCAGAGAGTTATTACAATGAACCCTTTGATCATAGTTCAATTCAATTGAAGTCTGACAGTGATTGATATAGTGTACAGTGCAATGTGGCAGAGAGGTCATCCTCTCCCAAACCATATGATAACCATTTGCATTATCATCTTCAGTTTGTACAGTTGTTTTCTGTCCGACGTTTCAATACATTTACAAGTCCGTTGTAAATGACTTAAATTCCACAGCGACAATAAGGTTGCAAAAACAATAGTTTCCTTTTCAGCAGTGTATTAATGCTGATCAACATGAAACAATCAACAATAGTTCCTCTGAACCAGGCCTTGCGGTGTTAACTAGCTGGTGTTAACGAGTGTGTAATTACCTTCGATGTGACGCATAATTTCCTGTTACATGGCCACTACCGTCACAGCCGGGGGTAGGACAGCTGCAGAGAGCACAACACTTAGTTAAGACCATACTCTAGAATGCACGGACTTTCAACACAGTGTATTAACCTCGGTAACATGACATTGACTTGTTATTAGTGGAATTGGAAGTGTGAAGTGTTAGTGGCAGCAGGAAATCTAGTAGGACTTATTTTGCTCCCCGAACACATTCACCACAACAGCGTCTCTTGAAGGTGTTTATTTGGAGTGGCAGAAAGTTGTTCATTAAAAGGTGCTCACTTGGAAGATCTACTTGTTTTCCTGTAAACTACTCAATCGTGTCGAGCCATAAAGTGAATCAAATCCCCAGAGCCAAACTCAAGAGAACATACAGAGTCTAACTACAAAGTCAAGAGTGGTAAAGCTGAGGACATACGGACATGTAAAAACTCACTTTTAACAAGATACATTTCCTCTCCACATGAACCTGCAGACATACCAGTCACAACGATATGTAATATATAATAGGTAACAATATAAGAGCTAATAATAGGATAGATCATGTCCCGTGCATTTCACCGAGTGTGTATTCAGTCACCCCACTTATAATATACTGCCCCATTTAAAAGGTCTGGTCGGGAATTACACTTTTGTTATTAAGACTGACCATCTGTCAGCTGACCTTTTTAGAGGGAAATGCACATTATACACAGATGACTGAGCAAAGAAGCCTCAATATGTCAATTTCTCCCCTCATTGGACCCCCAGAATGAGCAGACCCGCCATGTTTAACATGATATACCTCATCAGCTCTTTCTTAGCATCTCTTAAGAGCATCTTGGTCTTGGGGCTTAACATGCTTGCGTCTCCGGAGTAGCTCTGGTTCTCCAGAGAAGCGTCGTCAAAATCCTCCTGCTGAGAGACATATGTACGCTTGAAATGGACCCTTTTCACAATATAGTGCAATACTTTTGAAGAAATAGGGTGCCATTTCGGATGCAGTCTAAATAATAAAGTGTCTTTAAAAATCTGCTTAACCTCCTGACTTCCTGTCTCAGTCTTGAGTTTTGAACATTATCAATGAAAACATCCCACTTATTACTCTTAAAACACAAGCCTAGGGGTTAGGCGGTAAGGCTGAGGTATTACGCTTAAGGATACTTACTGTAAACCACACATCTATTTAAAGTCACATTTAATCCACACGGACAGTATTTATGACGTATATACTTGTGATGTGAAACATTTACTTCTCAAAGATTCTGTGTTCAGCACCAGATGTTGTCGTCGGTGAGTTAATAACAGTACGAATGTCATGGCCTTTTAAATCAACAACAACCAGGAACACCAGCTGTGAGGAACACTCTCTTTAACAAGAGCTTGTACCTCTCTGTCGTGCATCATTTGTTGTGCTTTGCTGAAGTTGAGAGGTGTGTCCCAGGCGTCTCTCTCACACAGGGAATGGTAGAAGGCAGGGCTGATGTGCACACTGCCGGCCTGCTTGAGAGTGGACTCAGGAGGGGACAGGGCAACGTCTCCCAAAGGCACCTTGGGTGGGGCATTCACCTCCCGACTTTTCTTCATACTCAGGTCCAGAGTGCCGTTCTCATCCACCTCTATGGGCGTGTCCTTAACGAGAAGAAGTTCACAAGTCAGACTCTGTAACAGTCAGCAGGTAATGAACTTTTTGGAAATAGTCAACTGTCTTTAACAAAAACATACAGGTACGCCAGTTTCATGGGAAATAACGATATGTGGGTTATGAAGATTGAAATTCCTATATTTCCATGACATGCCTTAGCACCAACTGCCATGCTTTAAGTGTGCGCCACTCTGAAAATGACAACAATAATTCCTGCGAGAAATAACTTGAATTGCACCTCAAATACACATTTACATGAAAATAAGACGCTGAGTGATTATCTAACACCGGGGTAAAAGTGTGGTGTTAAGCCAGCATTAATTCTGTTGAACAAAATAATAATCGTTGCTTGGTGTGTAGTTTTTTTTTTTTGTGACAGCTGTGTAATCTATCTGTTTTCTAGGACATACAACTAAGATGGCAGCTGGGGGGTGCTGGTTTTAGGTCATCACCATTAAAAGAAAAATTAAAAAGCTTCATGCAGCATACGTTTTCTCACTGACAGATGTGTTACTCATTCTGTGTTATGTGAAATACTGGGCTGTGTGCTTCAGCTTTATAGGTTTTATAGTATTAAAAGTTTTCCCTCATTAAATGCCGAAATACGGCCTATAAATGAAACCAATTATTCAACGCATATGTCCCCCATTATTTTTGTAACAAAAGAGAGCCTTTCAAATTAATTAAAGGGGATCATTTTCATGGACATTGCAAGCGTGTGTGGCTGTCCATTTTAATTATGTCTGTGATGGTGACATGTCTGTAGCTAATCTCAATAGCATGAACTTTTCACATTGAGTTGTGATGCATTTTTGTTGCATTTGCATCACTGGTAACCTACAGAGATATAACAAACATATGAGTTACATGGCCCTATATAGTGTACTGTATGCTACATAAGTCCAACGCAGAAGAGCACAAATGATTAAGTTGCTAACACTGTTTTATTCATTCAGTGGGTTGGCACCTGGTACAGGACCACATTCTCAGCTCACCAAGCTGGGTTCTGTACTGTGTAGGTGTTGGAAACCTTGAATCATTTATCTATCAATATTATCTGTCATAAATTACATAATGTAGAGACAGGCCTTGTTTGGGTTTTGAGACATTCGTTGTTATGCTCAACCGTAATGCATAGGAAGGCCAAGTTTAGGTTCAGTTGAGAGTATCATGGTTTTCCACGTAGTGGACAGGGCAGTTGTTTTTTTTCCCCTCTAGAGATTATGCACAAATGGGTCAAGTTTTAAACTAAACTGGTGCACATTTAATAAATCACTGAGATTTTGGTTTTGTGTGAATAAAAGATTTCAGCTAATGAGTCCTTCAGCTGATTGGTTTAATCCACTGAACTAGTTTTATAGGCCATCTGATAGAGACACAGTTGATCCTGGATAATATATTACTAAGCAAAATATATTCCGCCATCTGCAAGACACACTTTCATACAGTTATTCATTTTTCCTTTTTTCTTTTTTTGTCCATTAATAAAATCATATGCATGACCACATGTTTTACATAAACTACAGAGTCTAGTTGTAATTGAGAAATAAGGGTGTTTGTAACCGCTAGGAAGAGTTTGTGCATGTATTATGACGTCATTTTGTGACTTTAAGGTTTCTGTTGGTTGTTCAGGCACACAAAATTGTTTCTTGAGGCAAGCCGAAGTCAGTAACCGAAGCCTATGGCCCTTCGTCAGTGATTGGTCAACAGTAGGGATTCTTCAGTAAAGTATTTGTTGTCTTTTCGATGAGAGACGACTCATTTTCATGCACATTTTTTAGTTTAGAAATACTGCACCAAACATCTTAGTTAGAGGTAAAAATTGAGCAACTAAGATCTCATCGGCAAAAAACATCAAAATGAATGACAGATTTCTTCAGTTATCTTTGATGAAATTGTGACTATTTCCATAAAAGTATAAACTACAGTCTAATTGTAATTGAGAAATAAGGCTGATAGTATTTTTTTCTTTTGATGTGATTATATAAATTTTCTTTTGTGTACATTAAAGCTTTATGGAGGGGAACCTCTTGTTTCCCTGCCACCAGAGACACGATCTCTTTGCCAAAAACAGTCCTTTTGATGTTTCTCCCTTTTTATACACAAATCAGAGTTGCTTTAAAATGACCCCATTAAATACCTTTCCAAGTGGTCTAATTTGATTACCTTTGTGGAGGATGCCAGGGGCCGGCCGGAGATGGAGATGGCCTCCATGTTGCTTCGGTAGCGGGTTGAGAGGTTGAGGATGGCGGTGGTGGCTGCGGTGTCTTGGAGCCCCTCACATCCCGGTTTGTAATGGGTGGGTGGGCTGTGCCGTCCGGGGTCAGGCGTGGGAAGGAGGTTACCAGGGGCACCCAGGAAGCCAGTGTACTGTAGAGCTGCTAGACAACAGAACACACATTCAGCAAGTTACACAGAGATACAGGAACAACTGATTATACTCACTATATTATGGTGCGTCGTGCAACCAGCTATACATTTGCTGTTACAGTGTGGTTGCAATGGCATCAGTCTGTGCTTGAATAAATAAAGTCTGTGTTGATAATACAGGTATTTCTTGATAAAATGACAATTCTCTCAGGATCTGACAGATCTGTTCAAAACAATGTTTTTTTTAAAAAACCATACTAGCACTGACTTTGCTGATAGCTACTTTGTGAAATGTTTTACTTACTACGACTAAGATACGTGGTTGTCCCGCCTAGCTACCTTAAGATGAATGCACTAACTGTAAGTTGCTCTGGATAGGACCGTCTGCTAAATGACTAAACTGTAAATGTAAGCAATATTAAACAAGCATGATTGTCTTGTTTACAGGAACCTTGTGAGTGTGTCGCATACTCATAGTTTGGATGTTGTCTGATCATGTATGGGCTGCACATTTGTGGCAGGAGATGAGCGACACATTAAATCCGTTTAATGTGGCTTGACACATGCCCCCCCCCTGAATCAAATCAAATGTGCGAAACTCACAGTCAGGGAAGTGTGAAGGAGAGATTTTTTGGTCCTGGTTGGGTGCCATCAGAGGTTGTTTGCCGAAGACCTGTGCATCAAAGCTGGCGTAATCAAAGCGGATCTTGCTGTACTTGTCCATGTCCTTGGTGAGGTTGGCTTGCAAGGCGGCGGTGACAGGATGGTGATGGGCGAACCTGTAGCTGTACTGGTTGAACTCCAACTTCTTCATGAGGGGGCCGAGAGGTCTGGTTGGAGAAGAATCCAAGAAGACGAGGTGTTGTTGTTGGATTTGATGAGGAAAGTGGCTACTGTATGTGTCAAATAAAGTCCATGTAAGGAACAGGAAATTGACACTTACAGTGGCAAGAGAAAGTATGTGAACCCTTTGGAATTACCTGGACTTCTGCATAAATTGGTCATAAAATGCAATCTGATCTTCATCTAAGTCACAACAATAGACAATCACAGTCTGCTTAAACTAATAACACACAAACAATTATACATTTTCATGTCTTTATTGAACACACCATGTAAACATTCACAGTGCAGGTTGGAAAAAAGCACGTGAACCCTTGGATTTAATAACTGGTTGACCCTCCTTTGGCAGCAATAACCCCAACCAAACGTTTTCTGTAGTTGCGGATCAGACCTGCAAGGTCAGACCTTTATGGTCAGGAGGAATTTTGGACCATTCCTCTTTCCAAAACTGTTTCAGTTCAGCAATATTATTGGGATGTCTGGTGCGAATCGCTCTTGAAGTCATACCACAGCATTTGAAATCCGGTTGAGGTCAGGACTGACTGGGCCACACCAGAAGGAGTATTTTCTTATGTTGAAGCCATTCTGTTGTTGATTTACTTCTATCTTTTGGGTCGTTGTCCTGTTGCATCACTCAACTTCTGTTGAGCTTCAATTGGCAGACAGATAGCTTTACATTCTCCTGCAAAATGTCTTGATAAACTTGGGAATTCATTTTTGTCGATGATAGCAAGCTGTCCAGGCCCTGAGGCAGCAAAGCAGCTCCAAACCATGATGCTCTCGTCACCAGACTTTACAGTTGAGATGAGGTTTTGGTGTTGGTGTGCTGTGCTGTGACTTTTTCTTCTCCACACATAGTGTTGTGTGTTCCTTCCAAACAACACAACTTTAGTTTCATCTGTCCACAGAATACTTTGCCAGTAGCGCTGTGGAACAACCAGATGCTCTTTTGCGTACTTCCGACATGCAGCAATGTTTTTTTTGGACAGCAGTGGCTTCTTCCGTGCTAACATCTCGTCAACAGAGATGTTAGCATGTTCCAGAGATTTCTGTAAGTCTTTAGCTGACACTCTAGGATTCTACTTAAACTCATTGACCATTCTGCAGTCATCTTTGCAGGATGGCCACTCCTAGGGAGAGTAGCAACAGTGCTGAACTTTCTCCATTTATAATATAATTTGTCTTACCGTGGACTGATGAACATTGAGGCTTTTAGAGATACTTTTGTAACCCTTTCCAGTTTTATGCAAGCCCACAATTCTTAAACTTGGGTCTTCTGAGATCTCTGTTGTTTGAGGCATGGTTCACATCAGGCAATGCTTCTTGTGAATAGCAAACTCAAATGTTGCTGAGTGTTTTTTTTATAGGGCAGGGCAGCTCTAACCAACATCTCCAAACTCGTCTCAATGATTGTACTCCAGGTTAGCTGACTCCTGACTCCAATGAGCTTTTGGAGAAGTCATTAGCATAGGGGATGACGTACTTTTCCCAACCTACACTGTGAATGTTTAAATGATGTATTCAATATAGACAAGAAAATGCAATGATTTGTGTGTTATCAGTTTAAGCAGACCGTGCTTGTCTGTTGTTGTGACTTAGATGAAGATCCGATCTAATTGTATGACCAATTTATGCAGAAATCCAGATCATTCCAAAGGGTTCACATACTTTTTTGCTTGCCACTGTGCCTGCACATTATGCACAACATGCATGTGGAAGAGGTGGTGGTGATTGTGGAAGTAATAGAACACTGAATAATATTGATACGAGGTGGTTGTGAAGGAATATGGACACGGTGTCGCTTGAATCCTATAATAATATCAACGTCCTCCTCCTGGATCATGGGATCTGATCTGTATTGTATGTTCACACACAGGCATGTTGCCCAACTAATTCATTTTGTATGAGTAGGCAGTCTGCCTGTCATTTCTCTTCAGGGGAACAAAGAGCTCTTATGCTCTGCATCTCTAATAGGGAGAATCCCATGGGACCTTAACCCATTGCTTAAGTACAAATGACACTGAGAAACCGTATCTGTGATGCTTTGCTAGGCGATATGTTGTCATTCCTTTTACAATACCCTGACTGGATAAACTGGACACGATACTGTAAATGTTAACCAACATAGCTCCTGATCTTATATGATATCGTCAATGAGCACAAACACTGTTTTATATCAAAAGGGACTATGCTCTCAGAATAAATGTTTTATAGTATAGTTTTCAATGTCTCATTGGTTTACTGTCATCATAATGTATGTCCACATGCGCTTCAATAATCGTCAACGGTCAAGAGTGACAATACTGCAATATTACAGCTTTAACGTGTGTTATAACAATACATTCTCAGTCCATGTGATTTTTACCTGGACAGTCGTTCTGGTGCTTGTCTGCATTTGGGGCTCTCCTCTTGAGGTTTGGGGACTTTCACTGCAGCAGCAATGGGGCAGCCTGAGAGACTGGGGGAGGAGGATGAATAGAAGGAAATCAAGCCCATTAGTCTGACATTGAACCTGTCTATGTACAGTTTGTCATTTTTTAATAGGTTAGTCCTGCAGGCTGTACCTCCGGTGGGTGCTACGATTGCTGTTTACATGGCCTCTTCCTGTGCACCCGGGAGTAGGACACTTGAGGACGTTTTCATGCATGGCCAGGACTGGGGACAGACGGGAGAGGAGAGGGCCAGTAGGTGAAACAGTAGGGTTAGTAGAAGGAGAGCTGTACTGTACATCAGTGGTGAATATACTGCATCGGTGGTGAATATACTGCATCAGTGGTGAATATACTGCATCGGTGGTGAATATACTGCATCAGTGGTGAATATACTGCATCGGTGGTGAATATACTGCATCAGTGGTGAATATACTGCATCGGTGGTGAATATACTGCATCAGTGGTGAATATACTGCATCGGTGGTGAATATACTGCATCGCTGGTGAATATACTGCATCAGTGGTGAATATACTGCATCGGTGGTGAATATACTGCATCGGTGGTGAATATACTGCATCGCTGGTGAATATACTGCATCAGTGGTGAATATACTGTATCAGTGGTGACATCATTTAGAGTAGGCATAGGAGTCATAGGGAATGCCAAGAGTTAACAGAATTAACAGACTTGAAAAGACAGGAAAAGAATCAAGTTGAAAACGATGGGCATACATTCTGCTTGTTCATTTCTTGACCATTTTATTCAATTAACACATTGCTTATGTAGTGAGATCAGACAGAAACCATGGTTATAGTGCACAGATCCTTTGAAGACACAAGCATCTCCAACTAGCACTGTTCCCATTGTCAGTGCACTGTGTGTTGGTTGCATAATATAAATACCTTAGTGGAAATAAGACTATAACAAGAAAGCACAGATATTTTTTTCATAAAACATTGTCATTGTTGGAGTTCCACTCGGTATCCCTGGAAACTTTAATTTTCTGTACATATTTTCCAATTAGTTTGCAGGTTTTGTCTATTTATTTTTTTGAATACAGAGTTAGTAACCCCTTTGATTTGCAAACACTGCCTCTGGTCTAAGAGCACATGCTTTCATAATGAACAAAATGTAATTGCTTTTTATGTTCCTTTTGTAACATCAGTGTTTAATGTTTATTATGTTACATTTAAATGACTAAATCACAGCCAATAAAAAAAAGCCTTTTCGATATTCACAAATTAGAGGTAAACTCCAACTTCCTAGGTGACAACAAGTATTATTTTTCTATTTGCATGATTCTATAAATGGAAAATGTAGAGATGCCCTTCAATCAAAGAGTTTCTGCACCTACAGGTCTTCATTTGACCACCTTGTTGCGGGAAATGTTAAACTTGCAGTGCATTTGAGGTTCAAAAATGCATCTGTAATTTCTTTCACTTTCAAATTTCAGACTTGATTTTCCCTTACAAAAAAGGCATCAACCCCTACAGAAATGGCCTTCATCATAATCCACATGTCCTGTTGTTCCAGGATTATTGTCCTGCTGTAGCAAACTGGCTCAAATTAAGATCCTACATCTGTGTTTGATAACTTCATGATTTCCTTCGAACATCAGAACTTATTTCATGATTGATCACAACATCTCATTCCATTGTATTCTATATGTGTGCGTGCTTGTGTATGTATGATGTATACAGCAGGTGTCTACGTGAGTGACTTACTCTCTGGGGGAACCCTGACTTTGTGGGGACAGCCGGACAGACTCCGGTGGTGGGGGTACAAACCAGTGACATGACCAGTTCCATCACACCCAGGGGTGGGACACCTAATGTCCTTCTTGTCTGGCCGTGGAGAGTCTGAGAGGAGACAAACAGCAGGAACTCTTTGATTTATACATAGACATATGTCACACATACTGTACATAGGCATACATAACGACACCTTTAAGAATGTTGCAGTATCCTTCTTGACATGCTTTATAACCTTCCTTACCACACAAACAAAGAGTAGAACAAAGGTAATAGTTCATTAAAAAAGTATTTTGGAAATATTGTCTTAGCTAATGAACCTAGTTTAATTTGATTCAACTTGTAGAGCTTCTCTTGAATGAATGTTCCTCGAAAATGTGTTTTAATTGAGATTCTGGGAATTGCTAAGTGGAAACGCACTTAAATACCGAAGCTACAGTGCTATAGATATACATAGATATACAGTAGCTACATAGAAACATACAGATTGCAGGACAGTATCATGCAAAGAGCTAGACACTTTTTTTGCAAAATGCTTCTTTTAATCTGTAATTTTAGTTAAGGCTTCCAGTTCAACACAGGGCATTCATTTCTTAATGCCCATCCATCGAAAGATTACATCTGGGATTACACATTAGGCTTCAGTCATTTGAAGAATCAGTGGAAAACATGAGGGGTACTTTGGGTGGATTTAAGAGTTATGGTCATGGTTAAATATCCAGTTGATTCCTATCAAAATCCAATTTTCTGAGTAGTAGCAATTCCATCAGAATATTTTTTATATTTTTTATTTTAGTCTGTTTTTGTCTATTACTTCATTTGTTGCCAAAATGTTTTTAGTACTTAAGAGGATTTTTACCCTCCTCCTCCCTCCGATTTCCCCCTCAGAATATGGTTATTTTATTATTTTTATGTTTCGAAGAGCCTCATTATTAAAATCACAAGAGGTCTGATACGTACTCGATAAACATGCATAATCATGTCTGCTGCGTACTCTTCATTACAATAAGTGCAATATTCACTGTATGTGGTTCTATTGTGCTCAAGTTTCCGAAATAGTACCCAAACAAAAGCAGAGAAAGGGCTAAAAGAAAAGGGTCCTCTCTGGCATCACGTTGATAAAGCCTGTTGTGAAAAAAACATAAACCTGATAAAATAGCAAAAATCTTGAAGTGACAAAGAAATAAGACATATTCAAATCTATTATCCATACCTTTGCATCCATGATAGCTCACCCTGGAGTTTACATCCAGTAGCCTTTGGTGCCTCCTCTCATTGGTCATCTGCTCCAGTAGGAACCTGTCCATCTCTCTGTAGGCGTTGTGGATGACATGCCTCTGCTCTGACTGCAGGACCATGGCCTGCTCCAGGAGGCTCAGGTTCACCCTCCCTCTGTCCCTGTCTCTGTCTCCTCTGTCTCGGTCCATCTCCAGGCCCAGCGGTCTCTCCATCTCTTGCAGGCCCAGCGCCCAGGCCTCCAGCTGGGGAGGCCTCTCCACCTCTGGCTCCCCCTCACTGTCCTCCTCACTGGGGTAGAGCCGCAGGGCCCCTGCCTGGAAGGGGCCTACTCTGCCCATGTTGTACCCCCTCAGGTCCGAGTCAGGATTGTCCTCTCTCATGTGTTGGTGGCCGTTCCTGCCCAATGGGTGTCCTTCTCCGGTCGTGGCTTTGGAGGGGCTGCTGATGAAGCCGTTGGAGCCATTCACCCTAGCAGAATGAGTCAGGGACAGAGGCTCCCACTCTGCTTTCCGACTGTCACCGTACGGGCTTTTACGTGGCGAGGAACTGCAAGTCATACTAATCCTGTCCTGACTTTGGTCTTCTTCTTCCTCTTCTTCTTGGTTTCGTTCCTCCACCTCTTCATCTTCCAGAGTTTCCGAGGAGGCAACCTCCTCATGGAGAGAGTCATCAGTCACCACTTCAGACCATCCAAAGGAATCATGGGGTTTTGTTATTGAGTCCTGGCAGCCATTTTGGTTGGGCACTTCATTAAGCATATCTTGGCAACCATCTAAGAAACAAAGTAGGAGCAAAGAGAATAAAGAACGAGGCTGTCAGTTTTGAATCAATTGTTCATGTTAAGGCCATGCTTTTCCGAGAACATTTGCCTGGGCAGAGAGAGTAACAACTCGTATGTCCCCATTTGAGCTTAGTTAGAATGTTTAGCAGAGACATTCAACGCACATTTCATGACAGTTTCCATATCTTGAAAACGCATGTCTTGTAGTTCAAATGACTGTTAAGAGGATTGACAAATCAAATATGTAATGAAAATAATAATAGTATGGACGGGACAGCAACTGCAAGATTATGCTGCAATTCCTCAAGTACGTCAGAGATAATACACGGGACACTTATTTTGGCTAGTTGAACATGAAACCTAGAGATAAAGACAAAGATTGTCTTCGTCTTCTTTAAAATCTCCAATCAGAATACAACAACTTGATATGGATTAAGACGGACCAGATTACGACAGAGATTTAGCCTACATCACTTATGACACTGGACATCAGTTTTAAGTAGTTATTAGGTGTAAGCTAAGCAGGGCTTTATGATTTTCTTTTAGATATTAACATGTAGTCGTTTGCATACAACTCATTTAAGAAACCATATTCATTATGTAAGCATAAGAACCAAGAAAGTGGTGAAATTGTCAGTAAAAAAAATATAAAATAAACATTCCATTGTTTTCGTCTTCCTTTCCTTTCTTTAATTTACCTTTTTTCAATATGTCATTATGTGCAGTGCACCTAGTAATTTATTTTTATATTGATTCTTTACTAAGCTTTTAAATTGTTTATCAGGGGACATTTTTATTGACATATCAAAATGTTTAATGTATCCCAAGACTGTGAGTAATGGTAAAATATTTGACAATTCATTTTCTGGTTCCCAGCTTAGTCAATTTAAGTGGAACTGACAGGAAAGCTAGGCCTCTTAGTTCCCCAAAATGCATTTTAAATGACACTTTATTTTAGTAACACCCCTGATTATATTAATATTAACTCATGGTCAATGATTAACAATGGCAAGCTATCATCTGGATTGATTCGATAAAATCTCCTTTGATCCTCCAAATCATTTAAACTTATATTCTGTGCTAAATCTCTTTGGCAAAAGGCCATAAGGGTTTTTACTTCATAAATCATAAGTAGGCTGTACTGTACTGAGTTGATCTATCCTCTTAAGTGGCTAGACGTCATGGACCAAACTAAAAGTAGCCCACAGAGAATGGAATGAGAGGGATCCAATAGGTTGATGATAGATTTGGGAATCATTTAGGATGTGTATAGGCTACGTAGGCTTGTAAGTGGATTCCACTGAGGAGGATATAGACATGATCAAACAGATACAACTCGTCATTATAGTCAGGCCACAGTACAAAACATAATCCCGCAAAAAAAGAAAAGCTGCTAAATGCAGGAAGTGTTATCTGGAAACGGACCTCTGGCAAAAAAAAAAAGAAACTGGCTTTTGTTTTGAAGCGTATGATTTTAGGTTGTGCAAATGTAGGTAAATGTATTGAGTGTAATAGAGGACAGGTCAAAACATACCAGCAGCAGAGCAAGAACTTGAACGAAATAGACTTGATGAAACTCCTTTTTTTAGATGCAACCCCACAAAAATATCAAGCTGGATTTTGCAATGCAAAACGTGGCTAATAACCTCTTTGTTGTTAGAGGCATTTCCTTTCGAAACAGAGGCATTACAAATAGCAGCCTGGCCAAAGAGTAAAAGTCAGTTATGCTTAGCTACAATTAGCAGAGCAGACAGAAAAAAGTGCTTATTTTTGCCCAGATGGATGACACACATTGAGAGAAGTGTGGTGGAAAAGAGACTGCACTTGGATCCCTCCTGTGGTTTGTGTATTGGAACAGGTGAACAGTTTGTACTCCAGAATAGCCATTACCGGCGCTCTGCAGCAGGGTTGGAGCTTGGCTGGAGCTGAACGCAATGCGGCTCGACCAAATGAGAGGCTCATTTTCCCCTCTTTTCGCTATGAAATGCAGATATGAACGGTATCCCCACTGTTACATTCTTATTGCTTGTTCTATCCACTTGAACTGTCACAATCTTTTCACATAAAATAGGCCCAGACCAGACTGTGACAAAATTATGTTGACAAATGTATGTAGATCTATGTTAACCACTCAATGTGCAGTCATTTGTTTGTGTTGCCTGACTTTTGATACATGTTCACTGTATTTTATAGGGCTTGCTGTTGGCAAGGGCCCTATTTTGATTTTTTTTAAATATACACTTTTCTTGATTAAAAGGTTATAATGCAGGAGGAAAGTAGTGGTGGCTGAATACAGACATATTAAAGCTCTGCTTGAAACGCAAACAGACCACGAGGGAGGTATATGAACAAAGAAAGTTATCCGAGGGGGGAAAAAACGGATGGCAAAGCTAGTGCAAAAAGGGTTACGATAATTGTAATGTTATATGAACCCCAGAAACAAATCAATTCCATTTCCAATGAATCTGCACAATTCATTGAGCTACTCTCTTGGTCCATTTAACTACCCACATGTGTACTATAATGAGCTGTAGACATTATGCCTAATTATGTATATTTGGACTGTGTTAGAGGGCCTAACAAAAGCTTTCGAAGGGGACAATTACGTTTGTTGCTTAGTTACATCGTTAAAAATATACCAAATAAGTGCAGATTATAGTGGGTGAGAATGCATGTGTAAACCATGGATATTGTGGCCAAAATGCTCAAAATTCAATTCATTAGGAAATAGAAATGTTTTGCTTTTGGAGGGGGACAATGTTTTTAAATGAAATAAACACAAATATTTCCTTATATCATTGAGTACGTAGCTTGGTCTTAGTATCTCCTGACAAATGAGCACCCTATGTATTCTATTCTATTGTATCAGTGACATTGGTTTTTATAAGAACATGTTTAGGCAATGCCAATGTCCTTCTTCAGAAGGGGAGCTGGTTCTTTTAAGATGCAGCGTCAGCTTGTGTCAATAATCAATCAACGAAGTGTATATTCTAAACTCAACTAAACTAACTTTACAAACAGCAACAGATGAGACTCAAAACCGAAGGCCCTCAGGCAAACACGATCATAATGTTTCAATTCTCAGTGTTTTCAACCTATTTTTGAATGGCTTTTCAGGAGAAAACAAAAACAAAAACACATCAGACAAAAAGAAAATGAGAAGTCCGAGATCTGGCCTCGTCAAAAAAGTGGGGTAAAGCCCCCCCCAAAAAAAAAAAAAAAAAATCATGAAAGATGAACTTCAATATGAGGATGTGAAACAGACACAACTTATGTAGACCCAGCAGTGTTGTCTTTCACTTCCAGTACATAATGACTATGGGGTCTGGCTGATGCCGGGCCCTAAAAGGCAATAGAGAGGGACGGAAATATGAATGCAACAGATGGGATTTTAAAATTCAGCGTCAATTGTTCATCAAAACAGACAAAACAACAGGACATCTGTCTACCTGCTGGAGTGTCAATGTTCCTCAGCTCTTCTTTGTCCTGTGACTGTGCCAGGTCCTCGTTCTCCTCCTCGCAGCACGCCTGGCTGGGGCTGTAGTGGCGGGGCCTCATCAGGAGAGACTTTCTCTTGTTGACGGGGGCGCCCTGCACCCCTTCCTGGGCGAGTCTTTTCCTAGCAGCCATAGACCCATATGTGCTGTTGTGGGGGGATGGATGAATGAAAAGAGCAACGGGGTCAACAATGTGCCATAGCCGCTACTGGGGTTCATCTGAAAAATTTGAACTGAAAGTGAACCTAAAATGTAACCTTGTCAGTTTATTCACCAATTGTATTTTGCGGGACTCAGAAAGTGCAAGTCTCATTTGTAGCTATAGTGAAAAAAGGTCAACATTAGGTTGAAGAAACTGTATTTAGCTGAGATGATGAACGAACCCCAAAAAATACCATTAAAAATGATGTACGTAGAAACAGTGAAGAGCTACGGGGACAAATGTAATTATAACCATTATTATCAAGATAAGAGCATGGCCAGCATACCACGTCTACTAACAAAGGATGCCTATTTCACTCTGTATTGTAAGGACATAGAAACCCGGGGTGAGTTAGAGGATATCTGTAAGGGTTTATTTTCAAAAAGAGGTCATGAACCCTTACCCGGGAGCCTGGGTGATGCATTCAACTGGAACTGGAAACAGAAGCAGAGGCAGAGGTATGTTAGGTAAATAGTCATGTTCACATTTCCTCTGTGGAGTGACTCAGGCTCCGCATCTGTCTACTTGGGAAACATTATCCTGGTCAAGGCTACTGATCTAGTAGCTCCACCTTTTGGATAACCAGTCGGGGAAGGAACACTGTGGCCTACTACTTACTGTACCCTCGTGGTAGTGGGGTGTTAGCCTAGCATGAATTTGGAGTGTAATTTAGCAGATTATCTATAAAAAAGAGTTAGTGTTACTTGTCAAAAAATGTGTTGCTATATTTAAATGTTTTACGATTTTAAAAAAAAAGCTTTCTAATATGAACAAAATTATCGCAAAGATTCCCTTTATATTGATAACAAATCCACTCCCCCAATCCACTGTAGATCATCCTCCTGACAGCTTTGACAACATGATCTGAAAAGGCAAATCGATTTTCCCAGAGGGCCATGCAGCACAGATGCAAATCTCATTCAGCGGTCCACCGTATTCCCATGAAGCACAACTCCATAATACATTTTCCAGATGTAATAATGGCTCTGGTGCCACCAACCAGACTTCAGAGGCTTGGAAAACTAGCATAATGGCATCGCCTGTCTAGAGGTTTTCAATCACACTATATATATGCACTCCTTAACTAATTTGAGCCACTGTTCCAATTTGATGAAGTAATTCTCCATCTGAGTAATGTAATGGCAATGCAGTGCTCTTCAAATCGGTAAGATCATTTGTAAAATTGACAGTTGTAAAGTTGGATTGTTGAACTGATATCCCCCTAGACCCCCACAGCTCTATAAGTGGAATGTGTGTGAATAGCTGAAGCGCTCGGTTACTGCTATTGATGTGCTTGCTTGAACATGGTAAGAGTTGTTGAAGCTACTCACCTTTGCCACCGTTGCATGTTTGAAGTGTGTTATCCTCTCCTTCTGAATCCATCTGTAAATAACGAACACACTATGTATCATTATGCATGTAACGCTCACTTTCTATCAAAATACACATTCTGTAAATATTGACAACCGGGACTGAAATAATGATGTTAACATTTTGTCAGCAGATGCTGGATCCATTTAATGTTTGAGAGCCCTTGACGTCAGTGGTTGAAGTTTATTTGAAATGATTTTGACCGTTCCTATCAACAATAGCCTATGTTTCCCAGAACATTGATGTAGTTACGTGCAAATGATCTGTGGCATTTAATTGGTGTAGAGTCACGAAAACACATGTAGCATGTAAAAGCAAAATACCAAGCTAAGGTGAAGTTAAAACAAAACAAAAAAACTTTGAGGTGGAGAAAAAATTGTAATAATGCAAAATAATGACATTAAAGTGCAGGTGGTAGCATACAGACAGACAGTAGTGTGTTTAGACCAAAATAGTTGTTCAAATCAATCCACTCTCCCTCGCCACCATACGTGTGGATCCCAAATAAAACCTATTAAATGTAATTATTCCTGGCTGATGGCGGTGTATAGTGGTCACAGGCCAGTGAAATCTGTGAGTCACAGGATACGCTGTTACTTTTCCTGGTAATGGGAAACATGACTCCTCTCTCTGGTTTGCTGTTGTGATTGAAGGCACTGACCTGTCATACATTTATAATGGGGGAGCAGGTGTGGCAGTGATGAACCTTAATTTCCTTTAATAAACCTTTTATGTGCCACACTCTTAATGCCACGCCGGGCCCTCGGAGGCCCTGCTCATAATAGGTTCATTACTTTTGATTACTCGGGGCCCTATTGAAACAAACAACTACCCAAACACTATAGATGACATTCTGTAACAACTAATGTACCTGATTAGTTCATTACACTTTTTCCAAAGAGACACACACACATGCAGGCAGACAAACTCACTCATTTTGTAAGTGTTTATAGATACTGTGTATGTGCTACAGTGTCTACAGTAATACAAATACACTTCATATTCAGATAGCGTAATTGCTGTATTAATTTCACAGGTTGACAAATATTTACAAATGATGCACCTCTGCATTATTGAGAAGCAACACTCACATGATGTAAATCTACTTGTTTTCAACAATGTTTCATAATTTAACCTCTTGTACCAGGACATTTAATAATGCTCCGTACATGAAACATTTGGATTCCTCTTTCTTACAAAGTCAAGCCACAATATCATGTTTAATGAAAACACTAAAAGCGTTATGGTAACAAGAATTTAATATACTAATGCTCCTATCGATATTAGATCCCTGATGACCTTGGTTCTGACACTGAGGAGTACGTACAGTATTTCACTGATCATTTGTCAGTAGATTGTTCTTTTACAAATGCAGTCAATATGTTTGTGAGCGTGTTCAATGATGTACTGTACTCCTTCAAATGCCTAGATCTAGCAAACGACCTGTATTATCGGAGGGGAGACGAAGGAACCGATCGAACCATTTATGTTCAAGCATTATAGCTTCTGCTACATGAGCAGCACAAAGGTTCTGAGAGGGTATAAAGAGGATGTGCTTTTGGCACCCATTTGACAACAGCTACCATTGGTCCTTAAACTCAAAGCTGTATAGCTGTATCTAATTCTGCAGAGGAGGAATCGGAAGTATGGTAATGGAGCAGCTCCAGTAGATGTTTAAGGGTATGAGAGAGAAGTAGAAAACTCGTGCAGACAGGGAGGGAACGCATGACGTTCAAAGAGAATTTACATGGGCAGTACAAATAGAGACATGCCATTCAAATAAGGCCTCGTTGGTATTTAATATTTACTACACTCTCAGGCTGTGATTTGTTTGTGTCATATATTCCTGACATGCCACAAAACTGTATGACATTTTAAATTATGATGGCTCTTTGGTGGTCATTGGTCAATACAACATCTGTCCCGTTTCTTCACTGTTGACACTATGAGTATTTTTAAAGAGGCTGTCCTGAAACAAAGCTGTCCGGACATTGTTATGGTTTCAGCTAGCCAATTTGGACTCGTAAACTGGGAGGCATGGTAACCTTCAGCCTACCTTAAACCTTAAGTAAGATACATTACTTATTAGTTAAGTGTTGTGGTATAACAACAAAGCAGCACATTCAGCGAAGCTGGCTACACATCCCTGCATATGTAAAAACAATATCTGAGTCTGTGATTTCACATGGGTCAAAAGGGCATTGACATGACACTGCTAAACATGCTGCTCATTCCAAAACATCCTGGCTACCACTTCCATTAGCCTTAGAAATACACAAATATATCCGTTCACAGGTAAAGTGAATTGGTAAAATATAATGTTTTTTTCCCCCCAGGACATCCAAGAGCAGCATGCTATAATATCCAAATGTATGTTACGTGAACCTATTACTAGAAAATATATACTGAATAAAATGTAAACGCAACATGTAAAGTGTTGGGCCCATATTTCATGAGCTGAAATAAAAAAAATCCCAGAAATGTTCCATACGCACAAAAAGCTTATTTCTCTCAGATGTTGTGCGCACATTTGTTGACATCCCTGTTAGTGAGCATTTCTCCTTTGCCAAGATAATCCATCCACCTGACAGGTGTGGCATATCAAGAAGCTGATTAAAAAGCATGATCATTACACAGGTGCACCTTGTGCTGGGGGACAATAAAAGTCCACTTTTGTCACACAACATAATGCCACAGATGTCTCAAGTTTTGAGAGAGCGTGCAATTGGCATGCTGACTGCAGGAATGTCCACCAGAGCTGTTGCCAGATAATTGAATCTTCATTTCTTTACCATAAGCTGCCTCCTACGGCGTTTTGGAGAATTTTGCAGTAAGTCCAATCGACCATGTATAACCATGCCAGCCCAGGACCTCCACATCCAGCTTCAACACCTGCGGGATCATCTAGGAGTGGGTGGGGAGTATTTCTGTCTGTAACAAAACCCTTTTGTGGGGAAAACCTCATTCTAATTGGGCTAAGCCCTCTCAGGCCCACCAAAGACTGTGCCCCTGCCCAGTCATGTGAAATCCATAGATTAGCACCGAATTCATTTATTTCAATTGACTGATTTCCTTACATGAACTGTAACTCAGTAAAATCTTTGAAATTGTTTGCATGTTGCGATTATATTTTTGTTCAGTATATATACAAATATATTACTATGCCTACCTTTGTTTGCAGTTTTCTGGGCAATATATATGACGTGCTGCAAGGTCCACGCAGTCCACCTTGGTTGATGTGTGCACAATTGTTGACTTGTTTCAGGATGTGAGTGAGAAATTCATTCTCTGTAAAAACAAATATATATATATATATATTTAAGCATTAAGGCACGAGGGGGTGTGGTATATGGCCATTATAACACGGCTAAGGGCTGTTCTTATGCACGACGCAAAGCGGAGCATTCAGGGCTCAAACCACCCAGTTTATAAATATATATGTATATATATATATATATATATATATATATATACCTTTAATGCAAATAAATAAAAGGATAAAACAAAAAGTGGAGTGGAAAGACACAACTTTAGAACTGGTGTGAGTTATCTCACCGAAATGCAATATTTTCAATGTTGTATAGTATCAACTTACCATAGTATATTTAAGCAATAATGCATGAGGGGTGTAGTATATGGCCAATTTACCATGACTAAGGGCTGTTCTTTTGCACGACGCAACACAGAGTGCCTGGATACAGCCCTTAGTAGTGGTATAATGGCCATATATCACAACCCCCCCGAGGTGCCTTATTGCTATTATAAACTGGTTTAAAAAGTAATTAGACCAGAAAATATAAATGTTTTGTCATACGTGTGGTATAAAGTCTGATATACCACGGATGTCAGCCAATCAGCATTCAGGGCTCAAACCACCCAGTTTATAATGGTTAATGAATTACTGATAATGATCATGCTATTCCAAGCCTCACTGCTAGCTTAAGGTTTCTGGTCATGATAGACATACATGGTGAGTAACGTGCAGTCAGTCTGAGCTGGTGGGGAGCAGGAAACATGATAAAACCTCACATTGTGGAATGAAGGAACAAGATGCAAATTGATTGCTTGACAGAGATTGAGCGCAGTCTAATTAATACAAAACATCCAAGAGGGAAAACAAGGATGAACACAATGAGTACATTAAGCCTCTTCACTTCACAGATCTTATTACCAGAATTATTTATTTCTGTTAGCTTTGAAAAAAGAAAAGAAAAGGAAAAACAGAAAACATCATCTTAATTAAGGCACTCAGAGCATTTCCCCTCTGGAAAACCAAAGGGGGGGACTCTGGGAGACATTAGCATAAGAAAAAAGAGACTCACTACTATTTGAGGCAGGCCAATGGGTTTGTCGTCTTCTGAGTCATATTCCTGCCCCTCCCAACAAAACTAGACAAATAACGTCTTGCTCTCGGAGGACTATTTGCCCATGTGTGGGGCAGATTTCTCTGGGGATACTGAGTTGCCTAATGCCTGATGCTCAGGGTTTCTATGTGATTCTCTATGTGCTAATCTGGCTGCTTTGCTTGCTGTCCTTGGGCCCAGCCCAATCCCCATCCTAACCCCATCTGCTACCTTTCCCACCACAGAGGAGAGGAGAGAATGGGACTGACTGACTGGGACTGGGACTGGGAGAGGAGAGGGCTTCTCAGTCCAAGCAGTCATGAATAACCATGGCCTCATCCACTGTTTGGAGAGGGGTTGAATGGGGACCGCTTATCCATTGGATATGTTACTTAGGATCCAACTGTGGTTTCCCCCTGCTCTAATCAAAGGGAGGTGAATAATATAACATAAATGCAATCAAGCCTATATTGTTCATAATTATTGTTCACCATAGCTGTACATACTACAAGTGGGGAATATACATGATTACAGATATGAGGTTATTTGCTTGAATTCAACTTCAAAAGGTTAGCCATTGACAAGGCAATGCAGTTTTTCCACATATTGTTGATATTGAAGGAACCACCCCTGTTGCCACTTATGCTACTATCTACAATGACTCCTACTACTTACTACGACTAGGATTACTACCATTGAGGTTGATTACTAAGACACTAACGGTACACCTGTACGTCGCCATCTACACAAGTGGTGTTGTTACTATTTTTGACCCATCCCAACAACTGCTGTACTGCTACTGATCCAACTAATAGGGATATTCATGAGTACAATAATCATCATCATTGACCTTGAGTCATTGAAATGTCCCCTTGTTCCCAGCTTATCCCTGCACTTGGGACACCCTCGTGTAATTAACATAGGCACTATTGTGATAAAGTCCAACTAAGTCAATGACACTGGCGGCAAATCATTTAAAAACCAATACAACCTTACTGTCGTGCAAGTAGTATTTCAAAGACCACGAAAATTAATTACATTGTTTACATTTTCTTCAGATTGGGGCAGAGGCAAGATGATAGCCAGGCAAATGAGATTACACCAAATAAGATGTTTGAAATGTCAGCTCCCTAACACTTCACCCAACCAACTGTTATGATTAGATTACACTTTTAACATAATTACTGTCTAAAGCTGTGTGTGGAGACAATACATAAATAACGAACGAGAGCTCTATCTGAACCGATACCTATCCTTTTTTTCCCCCCCCTCGCTGAGCCTTTTCTCTTAACCTTTCTTCAGCAGTATCATTTTGAATTATGGGGATGGGTAGATGCTCTGCACAAGGTCACTGTCTGTTCAGTTCCCCCCCACCCCCCCCCCCACCTCCTGTTTTTGTTTCCTCTTCCAGAGGCAGACTATAACGAACGAAGGGTTAAAACGGGAATGGATTTAATTATGGAATGAATGGAATTATAATGCGCCTGCAGCAAGTTTTCCTCCTTATTTATTAAAGCAGCTGATGGGCCAGGTTTGATGAGCCACTTCTGGCATAATTGAGTCATCACACAAAGAGGGTTCATCGCATTCAGAGTGGTTTTATCAGCAGCAAACAGACCTGATTACTGGCAATTACACTCTGATCTATGGGAAGGAGAGAAAAAAGGCGAAATGTGCGGTGTAACTTCTGTGATTATAGTTTATCCCAGGGAGGAAAAAAATGTCAGATTCATTTTACATGCTAAGTGTTTTCTTTTTCTGCATAATAAAGAGCGAACAGCAAGAGATCACAATTGACTTTAATATTTCCTTGTAATGAACGTCTACGTGTGTATGGCAAACGGATCATAATTGTACATGTAACATGGGTTTTTGTTATCCTCCACTGTGCATTGAATCAGCAATATGTAAAAATGTTTTTTTTTTTTTAACAAACAAAAAAAAAGGTACTCTTTACAATAATGGTGGTCGCTTGTGTGCAGAGAGTGATATAAGCCTCGTCAGTGGAGAGCCAAATTGAAACGTTATATGATGGTAAGGAACACAGAACTCCTTTCACCACCTTTCATTGACATGCAAATGAATTCATAGTGAGTTAATCAAGCCCTGCTCAGAGACTATTTTGATAAACAAGTTTTTGAAAAAAGGATTTTCTATTTGCAGTGCTGTGACCAGGCAGCCATCAGATGCCCTCTGCCTAAAAAGCTAGCAGCTGGACATTAGAATAATAGCTAAGAGACGTTTTAGGAGGGGGAGGGTGAAAGAGAGGAAGGGGGGGGGGTCTCTGATTTTCCTATTCATATCAAAGCCGGCCTTTAGAATGATAGGGACATTCTCTTTCAGATTTCATACAGATGCATTTTATAAACTCTTGAGAAAAATCGGGTAATGTTTCTATAAAATGCGGCATCTCATATTCGTTCCATATTAACAAACGGGTTCCGAGATGTTTAATTATTGCTGACTTTCTTAGGATTCAGAACCAATAAAGATATGATTGATCTAAAAACAAATGACCTCGTGAGAAACAGCTCTGTGACAACACCTGCAATTTTACTGAGAATTGTCTTCAGGACTATAGAAGTTCGAAGTATCATACACAGCAGTGGTCTTTGTAACGCTCCCAACTCATCCCATCAAAAAATCCTCACAGTATACCTCTTCCATTGAAAGATTGTATATTCAACACCATGACAAGATGACAGAAGAGTGTAGAAAGTAGAAAAAGTCAAAACAGTAGAGAAAACTGTGGACAGTGACAGCAATTAGGATAAAGAAGCTACACCGGGTACATGTAAGGTACAAATGAAGGATATTCATTTCAGCCAGTTTCAATCAGGAAAATAATCCTGCAGCAACAGGACATGTGAATTATTATGTGGATTCTAATAAATGGACATATTTGTAGGGGTTGATAGATTTTTTTTGTTAGCGCAAATCAACTCTGAAACTTCAGAGATCGAAATTGCAAACTTTAGGAGCCTTTTTAAAACTCAAATACACAACAAGTTAGCATTTTCTGCTGTGGAGGACAATTCTCAGCAATAAAAGAGCAATCACATGCAGATCCTACATCTTTACGGAAGAAACCATACCTGACTTGCCTAATTCCCCACTATTTCAGTATTGATAATGTAATATACATTCAATGAGAGAGAGAGAGAGAGAGAGAGGAAGAGAAACCGTATGAACATTTGCCAAATTGTAAAACACCAACCCATTCACATAAATAAAGTAAAAGGGAGACAGAATATCTTCTGATCAGTGGACTTTCACTTTTTACACATCAATGTCCTCATAGATGGGCGCTTCCAGACTTCTAAAAGACACTGAGACAAAATCTTGAAGACAACTGTGATTTCAGAAATAACAGTCTCCCATGCAGCCATCTTGGCCGCTAAGCAACGTGTTTGTGTCTAATGCCAAATTAGTACTTTTATACAAAATTGGCTTATTTCTTATCACTTCCCCAAGACTGAGAAGCTTCAATAAAGAGAGTGAGGCTCCCCAGAATTTTTAACAGACAATTAGGAGCCTGGCTGGCCAGCCACTATTGCTTCAATGATTTGTTATGATGGCATAACTACAGGGGAAACTCGTTATTGGAGCCAGCTAGCAAGACACCCCATAAAAGAGTCAGACGGTGACACCTGCGCTGAGGTGATTTATAAATCTTGTAATCACTTTCCAAAGTCATCCCAAAGCCTTCCCTTCTCAATTGAGCTAATCTGGACCAGGACCACACAGCCATCGTGGCACAAAGTCCAGATTGGTTCTTCTTTTTTCGCCATCAGAGAGCCAATTTCAGGTGTTTTTTTTTTACTACATTTGGGGCACCTTTGTAGTTATATTATTCTATGAAATATGGCTTTTTAGATGATTTGCAATGATCAAATATCAATCTCAATCAGAACAGAAATTTGGAAAATTCAAAAACAGCAGATTGCTTTGTTTTGTGGAATGGTTGGCTACCATGCTAGCTATAACTACCAAGATAAATAATACTCCAAATTAAATGTAGCCTACATTACAGGATTGTACCCATTTACGTTTCTTTTCCAAGGCACAATCCATTAACACAGATGTTATATTAGTTTGCATTTTTTTTTTTTTTATCATCAGTGAAGATAGATTTTTCAAAACACTAACACAGACTAATTCATTGACAGGTGTTTTGGGGGAAAAGAAGTTCCAGCCCGGGTGTCTGTCATCACTACAAAGTAATCCTGGCCATTGTTCCTGCCCAAGGAGACCCTTTTCACGCAGGAGGGTTGCCTGAATGCTACCAGGTGGTCGGCAATTTGGAGAAACGTAGTAACCGTTCAAGCTAATCCCCTTGCCACAAAAGGCAGGTCTCCCATGTCTAGAGGCCTTAGGGTTTAAGGGAAAAGTTTACATAGTACACACACACACACACACACACACACACACACACACACACACAGACACACACACATGCACCCTATACACACATGCATCCACACCATACACAAATACACACACTGTACACATCATTTGTGTGTCTGAAAGGAGCCAGGCAGTGCTGTAGCCTGATTCCTAATCAGATTGCGCTGAAGTGAACAGCTCGCATGGCAGCTGTAGTTTTCCCAGGGTTAATTACCTTTCACTGCTCTCTCTAAATGAGTCAGCTGTTCCTGTCATTAAACAACTCCACTCTATCTCTGCTCCTCTGTCCTGCCCGGTCCTGTCCTCCACACATACACAATCACACACGCATACACTCAAAACACACAAACACGCAGACACATATGTACACGCGAATAGACACACACACACAACAACAATGCAAACTCTATCCATGTCTTCTCATCCTGCACTGCCACTCACATCCAACAATGTTCTGGATATGGAGCCCAAAAAAGACTTCACTTTACTAATGAAGAGGTGGAGTCAACGGAGGCCATTATCCTTTACTTTCAGCTCCAAACAGGTATTTATGTTCATGCAGATGGGATGCTGGATTGGGATGCTGAATTGGGATGCTGAATACTAACCCCTCACCCTGTCAAAGGGGGATAATACCAATCTGTCAAGGTCTCATGTTATCTGGCTCCAACACTTACTAAGTGAGTATATACATTTAGAATGTAAATGATCCCAATAAACACAGACACAACCCACATACACATGCGCAGTTTGTGTGTGTTCAGCTCTACTCTCTGATAGAGCTGTGCTGTCATCAATTCTGAAAAATCTCCCAGCTCACTGAGCTCCATGGCTTAGGATGTTGGGGGAGTTTTAAGTGATTTTTGCCACTGTGTGATCCCCTGGCCACCTGGATTACAAACTCTAGTCCTTTAACTCATGCCAGTATAATTCCGTGTTAACTCGGATTTACCTCTGGCATATGAATTCTCAGTCTGCATAAGCTTTGTTTGGAATGAGTAGTACATTAAAAGTATTGTATGCCTTATGGAGATGCCTTATTGTAAAATTCTTATTTTGCTAGAAAAAAATGCATTAATTCTTATAAATGCAATTTAGTTATTCTAATGGGGGAAATTAAAACAATAGTTTCCATTGACCATTTTACAAATATTGTTCAAAACCAGGAATTACTACAACACCTTACGTTGACTGCACCACCTTGTGTGGTGCAGTCAACGTATACAAGTTGGTCATGTGTACTGTTAGCCAGGCTGTTTTTGCAGTTTATCATGCTTAATATCATGGTTATCGAAGCGATCGTGATATAAAAGATATGTCTGGAGCAGCCCTAGAGGATCAGAATGAAATATTATCCAACATCTATACAATCTCCTCAAACACACACACACACACACACACACACACACACACACACACACACACACACACACACACACACACACACACACACACACACACTTCTGGGATATAAGAGTTAAGCCCTGACTATAGTATTTTGTACTTAAAAGGTTAGCAGGGCTGTTTTAGAGTTTTAACCAAGCTTGCCAGATCAGCAGATGGTCCATGATTATGATTATATGCATCAATAAAATGAATAATCTTTAACAAATGTAAATTTGACTTAACTCCAGGGTTTAATAAAAAAAGATGGACTTTAACCCACTTTGCAGTCTGCCGGCCACGCATGATATTTTGATACACTTAAATGATGTAGGATACATAATATACTGACATATATGTAAACCAACCTAAAACTGTAGAGAATACTACTTCTACTGTCCTGTGAGCATAGGACAAAGTCTAAGCCAGAAATAAGTTTAAGTCAGAAAAAGAAAACTTTATGGACGTGAACTGAATACATAGACAGATATTTAGTAACTTTGTAATATTAAGAAATAGCCAAAAAGAATGCACTGAAATACACTACCATGTCCCCTTTAAAACAACCTATACAACTTTTATTTTCAGCACTTGGACAGCGCTCTAAAAGAATGAAAGCACACTTGAGTTGGACCAGAGGAGTCACGAAGAAAACACCATGATGTAATGGAGGGGGTTCCTAGCAAGCAAGGAGAGGAAACGGTCTCAACTTAATGTGGTAGCTGGGTCTCGTCCTCTATCACATTAGCCAATATGTCTGGAAGTGAAAGTCTCCTTAGAAGCTACGCTAACCTTTCATGAATCTACTAATCTGTTGAGAGCATTATTTACTCTGAAACTGAAAGCTCTGCATTCACAAAACAGACACAGATATACTCACTCACTCACACGTAGATACACAGACACACAGACACGAACATTTCCCGACAGGACAGAATTGTTCGCCTGACTTACCATGCCCCTTTTAGCCTTTGTTTTGCCTTTCATAGTAACATCAAGGAGGTGATGGTGTTGAAGGAAATCGGGGGTGGGGTGGGTGGGTGGGTAGCCAGGCTAGTCCAGTGTGACACTGCCGCGTGGTGTGTGTGTGTGTGCGGGGACACTGTGATATTCAACGGAGCAGCTAAGCTTTTTTGTAGCCTTTGTGTCATTCACTTAACAACCAATCTCATTAGCTGGCAGGCTACAATGGGCTGAATTATTTTCTGTGTAAATACACCACATGGTGACCCTCAAGGTAAGACCTCTGAAGGTCTTTTTAATCACATAAAAGATGGAATCCCCCCCAAAAATCAATGACCAAAAGAATGAACAGATTGCTCCTAAAAAAAGAATTGAATAAAACATTGTGTGGAAGATATTCAGTTTTAGGAGTGAGGTAGACCATTTCTGGTTTAAACGATCATATCATGACATGGTTTTATGTATTTAGACACATATGATTATAATTGTGTGTTGATGAAGTTCAGCATATTTAAGTATGCACTGTATGTATCTATGTATCTATGTGTATCTATGTATAGATCTGTGTATGTATCTATAGATTTATGTAGCTATCTATATACATGATCTATGCATGTGTCCATGTATGTAATGTATCTATGTACAGTATCTTTGTATCTGTGCTTTAGTTTTTTAAATATATTTTTTAAACATTGCACTTTATATAATGACTGTATAAGCTGTTACAACATTACATTTTGATTCAAATTTAAATTGAGTCCAAAACTTTTAATTCTCAAGTAGCTTACAAATCATTGACATTTAAAAAATAAATAAATATGAAGTGAAACCATGAGACAATAAATTGTCAAACAGACAAAAAGGCTGGACATTTTTGATAATGTTCTACACATTTAGCTTTTCTTTGAGCGATTTCACTGATGCTGTGTTTCTAGAGCAGCAGACCTATAATTCCTTGTAAAAATGAATTATTGTAAGTACTTGCAGTCATGACAGCTGTCTATAAGCATCAGGGACGTGTCTATTGGCCAACTTGACCCTTGTTAGAAAACAAAACAAAACACAAAAAGAGAATAGTGCCTGGGACTGCCGTGCAGGGTCACTGGAGATTTTCCAGACAAACACAGAACAGGGGAGGGGAGGGGGTAAGAATAAAAAGGACAGGCTCAGAATCTCATTTTAACAGACCGCACACAATCTGGGCTCCCACAGAACTATCTCTGCCTGACCGCTTTCTATTTATCCCTTATCAGTGTTTACCAACCGCTAGTTTTCTTTCATTCACACTGTGAGGCAGTTCTCTTACTATCAGTCAACAGCTGACACCGTGGAACAGCCTCAAAGGCAAGAGGAAGGGATCAAAACTAAACCAAAGCTGTTTAAACAATACAACAGAGGAAATAAATTCATAAATCCTAATTCTTCCCAACCCACAAGGGTACAAGCAGATCCTTTATAGTTAGGCCAACAAACAAAACCGCAGCCAATGAGGTAACATTACAATCAAGGTAATGTTAAAATATATTTTGAATAAAAAGGAGCGGAAACAAATCCCATGTAATTTTAATTAGGGACATTGCTTATAGCTCCAACATGTCAAGCATACAAAACCACTCACTAAAAACGATACATTTTACATTTATTCTCTTTTAAAAATAATACTACCTCTGTTCACTTTTCAGTTAATGTATTTATAGATAGATCATATATGAATATATCAAGTGATCTGAGTTAGGTTTTACAACATTTATAATATCAAAGTTTTATATAGTATTTCAATATTTCGTATTTATCACTAGATACTTATCTCATAGTCTGCATCAGGAAATATCTAACAACTGCTACTTCACAGCCAGGAATAAATGTATAGTCTATCCCTCTCAGATCCACAAGAGCATTTTAAACATATATAGCCTTAAGTACATTGATCTTCAGAGGATTACTACTTTATCATTATACAGAATCCATTATATATACTCAAACCATTGTGGGTTTTATATTAATTTGATATAGCCAAAGCACAAATATGGGTTACTAAACATCATATTGGCTGAAATCCTATAGATATAGATCTATAAGAAGACCTAGATGACAATAAAACCGAGTCAGTGCCTTCAAAAAGTATTCACACCCATTTACTTTTTCCACATTTTGTTGTGTTACAACCTGAATTTAAATTTAAGGGATTAATTTGAGATTTTGTTGCACTGACCAACACACAATAACCCATAATGTCAAAATGGAATTATGTTTTTAGACATTTTCAACAGTTAATAACAATCTGAAATCTGAAATGTCATGAGTCAATAAGTATTCAACCCATTTCTTATGGAAAGCCTAAATAAGTTCAGGAGGAAAATGTTCTAAACAAGTTAATAAGTTGTATGGACTGTGTTCTCTGTGTGCCATGATAGTGTTTAACATGATTTATGAATGACTACCTCATCTCTGTACCCCACACATACAATGATCTGTTAGGTCCTTCAGTCAAGCAGTGAATTTCAAACACAGATTCAACCACAAAGACCAAGGAGGCTTTCCAGTGCCTCGCAAAGGGCACCTACAGTATTGGTAGATGGGTAAAAAAAAAAAAAAGGAGACATTGAATATCCCTATGAGCATGGTGAAGTTATTCATAGAACTTTGGATGGTGCATCAATACACCCAGTCACTACAAAGATACAGGCACCCTTCCTAACTCAGTTACCGGAGAGGAGGGAAACCGCTCAGAGATTACACCATGAAGCCAATGGTGACTTTAAAACAGTTACAGAGTTGAATGGCTGTGATAGGAGAAAACTGAGGATGGATTGACAACATTGCAGTTCCTCCACAATACTAACCTAAATGATAGAGTGAAAAGAATGAAACCTGTACAGAATAAAAAATATTCCAAAACATGCATCCTGTTTGCAATTAGGCACTAAAGTAAAACTGGAAAAAATGTGTCAAAGATGTGAACTTTATGTCCTGAATACTAAGCGTTACGTTTGGAGCAAATCCAACACATCACCTCACTGAGTACCACTCTTTATATTTTCAAGCATGGTGGTGACTGCATCATGTTAGGAGTATGCTTGTCATCTGCAAGGACTAGGGAGTTTTTTTTGGGATAAAATAAACGGAATAGCAAAATCCTAAAGAAAAACCTGGTTAAGTCTGCTTTCCAACAGATATTGGGAGACTAATTCACCTTTCAGCAGGACAATAACCTAAAAGGCCAAATATACACTGGAGTTGCTTACTAAGATGACATTGAATGTTGCAGTGTGGCCTGGTCACAGTTTTGCCTTAAATTGGCTTTAAAATCTATGGCAAGACTTGAAAATGGCTGTCTAGCAATGATCAACAACCAACTCGATAGAGCTTGAATAATTTAAAAATAATAATGTGCAAATATTGTACAATCCAGGTGTGCAAAGCACTTAGAGACTTACCCAGAAAGATTCACAGCTGTAATCGCTGCCAAAGGTGATTCTAACATGTATTGACTCAGGCGTGTGAATACTTATGTAAATGAGATATTTCTGTATTTCATTTTCAATACATTTGCAAAAATGTCTAAAAACAGGTTTTCACTTTTTCATGATGGTGTATTGTGTGTAGATGGGTGTGAAAAATCATCTATTTAATCAATTTTGAATTCAGGCTGTGACATAACAAAATGTGGAATAAGTCAAGGGGTGTGAATACTTTCTGAAGGCATGAAAAATACAATTTTGGTGTGAATATCAGTTTGGCCCAAAAACCAATCACATGCAGCAAAAAGGTTAATTCAGCATTGTTATAACAAATACATACTGCTGTTGTACATTTGGGATTTCAAATTCATTCCCAATCATACACGAACATAAACCGTTTTTGTGGAATTCTGTTCAAAAGTGAAGTAATTAATTACATTTATCCTTTCACCAGCTGCTCAACAGCAGATGGAACATTTCTGAAACCTTGCTGAATTAAATCCACATAATTCATTTTCATGGATTAACTAAGTGAAGTTTGAGTGTGGTGGAAAAACAGGTAACAAAATACACATTGGATGGACACTGAACGCTGAACGTTTTCTGCAATTATTTTCTACTGTAACTATTTTCTGCCTGCAGTGTTTCACAATGCTCAACAGTTACTTTCCCTATAGTCGACTTGCTCTTCAATCTAATTTTTGAAAGGTAAAGTGTGCTCTTGTCTTGAATAACTATTTGAATCTATTTGTTGAGTTATGGAGAGATTTGTCAAGAGCAAAGTGACAAAGTTAACAAGTCACAGGAGGGCACTTGATATCCCATAGAACAATCAAATGTATTGGTCATAGAACTCAACTTAGCAAGCTTATCACAAAGAAGAGTTTTGTCATTTCACCTCCCCCCTCTGGACAACAAAGTCGTTACTCTCTAGGTACCATGGACAGCTCCTGTTGTCATACAGGAGTGCAGGCAGATCTAACTTAACCCTATTATGTAGCAACTGACTTGCTTGGAGCAGGAAGGGTGCTTCATAAAGTACAGCAAGAGTGTAGAGGGGAGATGACTGTTTACACTACAATACCATATCATCCGGAATCTTTGTGTTGTTGTAGCTGTGGTATTACAAGAGCATGTCAAGAGTGACTACATGATCATGGTCTCAGTGGTTTGTCTCAGTTATTACATATCTCTAACTTGTTTTGTTGGACATCCCGAACTTGAAAATAATTATTATGTATGACATGGCGTAATGGTCCGAATACCTCGTTGCCCTTTTAAAATATCACATGTCAAAATGGGATTCAGGGATTTGGGAGTTGATAAATAGATCATTTTGTTGTTTGTTTTTATTTAGTATGGTTTTTCAATCACAGGATACAAAATGTAATATTTGAGAGGTCTGTTCTAAACTGTTCCAACAGGAACATGCTGTTTAAATGACAAGCCGGGATGTTTCATTTATTCTGCATGCTTACTTATGCTTAACAAAACATCGTAAGGTGCAAATAGAAAACTACACAAACAAATATATACATTTTTACATCTTAAAAAAGAAGCTAACGCAAATTTACCGACTACTTTAAGGATTTTAATCCAATTAAAGTCTTCTAACCCGCACAACACGTTACGCCTGCATGTTAATTTAATCATGTGTACTAAGCAAAGGCCTGGAAAAAATCCTGAGCTACACTAGTTGTGTGTTTCTCAAGACACAACTCACTTATCAACCCACCACTTGTCTTGATAAAATCCCTACCTACAGTATGTTATGAAAAATGCATTAATCTTCTTCCAAATGATCCCTTAAAATATTCTCCGAGCTTTGCCCTTCCAAGGCACAGTCCTAAGTCTATTGATAGTTACCAGTCAATGATCAACTTTGCAACATCCATCCTTCCCACTAAATCAACAGTTTCCCTGGAGACCTTGGATTACTGTGTCTCTCCAGAGTTTGTTCAAGTGTAAGGTATGGACCATGTATGCCACCGCAAAGTCTCAATGTCACACTTATCCCTGACTATAATACAACCTTCAGAATACAACAGGATTCCAACAAACATTCATTCAACTTTTGTCTTAGGTTACCGTAGTATAAAGTCCTACTGTACATAAACTGAGTCGAAAGCCCCAAAAAATAAAAAAAATGTAAGAAACGGTTTCAACAACAAACTCCCATGTTACCGGAAAGCTAAGTCAAAGTTTAAGTGCATTACGGCTCGATAGTCGTGTGTACAGCTGTCACTGCGAAAGCCGTCCAGCACAACCTGACAATGCTTTGTCTCTACACACAATACTAACATGCGTTCTTCTAAGACCGTAGCTTATACTCTAGCTAAATTAAACACACAGCATTCGTGTAGACAGCGTCTAATGTTATCTGGATGATTAAAAAAATAGGTCATACTTCTTAAAAACCAGTTTGAGCCATATAATCTCCTCTCTAACAGTCGGAGACCTGAGCAAAAGCTGTTTTCCACTAGGTTTTCTAAGAACACAGAACCATCCTGTGCTTGGCAGAAAAATACTTTCCTGAAGTGCACAATTTATAATATTTGTGAATTCATATCATAAAACTAGTCATAGCAAACTCATTTTTAACACATCAGTAGTCATCTGTCAAATAGCTTTAAGCATGTGCATTAACTGAAAAACAGTCATAGACGGTATATAGCCCTAACCGCTTTTGATGAAGTCATGTGACAGCGTCAAACATCAAGAGGGTAAAAAACGCTCGTCTTTTCACATGCACTCACAGTCTACGATTGATGTCAACGACAAAAACAACTGACCACCAACACCAGCATAACCACTACATTGTTGTTAACGAAAATAATTTGACACAAACCTACTTCTATGATCCAGAAAGTTTGATTTCCCCCCAGTCGCTTGATGGCCGAGCTGGTGCTGTGTCTTTGAAAGGTAGTCCCCAGGAATATGACATACTGTGCCTTTGACAGCCTGGAGATAAGCACCTGCGTTCGGGTCCCTTTTTACGTCACACCTCCCCATTCACAGCCCTTCAATATGATGCACATTTGCACATCAACAGCAGACATCCCCCTCCTCATTCTACTCCCACATCCGCAAAACACACAAACAGGCGCACAAGGAGGCAGATGCATGCGTTAGCCCTCCACACACACGGTACACTACACACAATTACACACTACACACATACGCGCACACACACTGATTTATCTTCATATTTTTTTTCCCTCCTTTTTAATTTCCAACCCTTATATTAATGCTTCTAAAACTTTCACTTGCTTTGTCATAGGACTGAGTGGGGCATATGCTCACCCAAGCTTCCCATATATCACTCATCATGCAAATGAGCGGGAATGTCACTCCTCAGCAGCAGATGGCCAGGGATGATAACAATGGCTCAACAGACGAGTTTCAATGTCTGCGACTTTATCGCTACGGCAACAACAACCAAAGTATGTCATGAAAGCCTTGTCTGTTAATTTGATTTTTTTCCCCCCCCGTCTGTATCTTAGTACCTGTCTGTCTTTTTTTTCTTCTCCTATTTGAATGAATGAATACCCCTTTTGTCCTAGACCTTTTCTGTTACCGGAGAGGACTAGCTATCAGTAAAAGGCAGGGACCTGGAAGTGATGTTTGGTGACTAAGGAAGGAAGGCTAGCTGCTGCATAGCAGATATTTAAGTAATTCGGTGTAATTCCTCCCTGTAGGCCATGTCAGCCTCCTGAGTTAGCTCATGCATTAGACAGGCCTGGATAGAGAGAGAGAGAGAAGGGGGAATAAAGAGAGAGAACAAACGCAGTTCCTACAAAAGCCCCCCAGCCCCAGCGCCAGTGATGTCACCCGCATCCTGCTGACTCCTGTTAATACAAGCCCCCGTAGCAGAGAGTAAACAGTGGAAGCGTTTAGCAAACAGGGCCAGATTACAATGACAAAAGGAAGCCACACTTCTGGGTGGAGCCTGGGGCAGGAGGGGAGGGGCAGGAAGAAGGGTGGGGAGGGGAGGGGGGTAGTATGGGGGTACGGGGCCGTAGCTTAGCCTTTCAAATAAGTGATACCCGTAAGGGGCCTCTTAGAGATGCAAGCATCCCCTTCCCCAGCTGACAACAGGGGCCACCCAAACACGCTTATCTCTAGGTTGTGCCGCTCCAGTCTCTGGGGAGAGACGTGTGAACACCATGTGTAATAATAATGAATTTTCTGTGCTTTTTTGTCATCTGCGAATTTTGGTTATGCAAGGCTGGGGACTTGAGGATGGCTGGGGTATATCATTACTTAAGGTTTGGCAGTTGATCATCAACTTGTTTAATACCTCATTTGAAAGTCTAATTTTGTAACTGTATTTCAAGAGCCATTGGTACATGCTGAAAAGAGGGACTGCTAGAGTACAGTCTTGTTCCTCTTGATCTTTCTTTTGCATCACTCCTGTGAGATGGTGGTTTAAAAAAAAATATGAAAAGCATACAGCCATCACTTTAAAAATCATTTCAACCAATAAAAAGCATGTTCCTTTCTTTCTTTAGCCCTGATGCAGACAATCATAGTGAAAGAACATCATAAGCATTTGTCCAAGAAAGTACTGATTACTTCATGTCCTGAACTACTGTAAGACTGTTGTAATGTGAGAACAACACATCGACCACATAAAACCCTAAAAAGGATCAACTTGTCAACAACAATCCTGACAAAATGAAAAGCATTACAGAGGACAGTGTAGTAAGACCGGCAGTTCGGTTTTTCACAAATTCAGTGGAAGTATAACGCAAACATGCAAAAAATATGCTTTGTCCCTGATTAATCTGCAAAAAGGTTTATCCCAAAGCCTACAACATGACCCGTTAACCAGCCTATAGTGTTTTCAAAACTATTTCATCAACAGGAAATATGCACAAAACTGGGGGGGGGGGCGAGTTAGTGGAGAAATGAAAAGAGGAGTGGGTTGGAGGAAATGACATGTCAGACAAGGGTTCACATTTCAAAAGTCCTGTTCGTGTTTATAGAAAGTGTTTGATTGCATTCAGAAAAGTAATACAATTGGTCACGTCTGGGTCTAAAAGCTTTTTTGCATTCTGCTGCAAATTATGTTCGCAAAGAAGTGAAATGTCAAAGCACCCTATTGTTTTTGAGCACCATACAGGCGTTGTGTAAAACCTACAAATACACTATATATACAAAAGTATGTGGACACCTCTTCAAATGAGTGGATTCGGCTATTTCAGCCACACCAGTTGCTGACAGGTGTGTAAAATCGAGCAAACAGCCATGCAATCTCCATAGACAAACACTGGCAGTAGAATGGCCTTACTGGAGAGCTCAGTGACTTTCGATGTGACACCGTCTTAGGATGCCACCTTTCCAACAAGTCAGTTTGGCAAATTTCTGCCCCGCTTAGCCGCGAAGTGGTAGGCCACACAAGCTCACAGAACGGTGACGCCGAGTGCTGAAGCGCGTAGCGCGTAAAAATCGTCTGTCCTTGGTTACAACACTCACTACCAAGTTCCAAACTGCCTCTGGAAGCAACGTCATTACAAGAACTGTTCGTCAGAAGCTTCATGAAATTGGTTTCCATGGCTTGAGCAGCCACCCACAAGCTTAAGATCACCATGCGCAAGGCCAAGCCTCGGCTGGAGTGGTGTAAGCTCACTGCCATTGGACTCTGGAGCAGTGGAATCATGTTCTCTGGAGTGATGAATCACGCTTCACCATCTGGCAGTCCAACGGACGAATCTGGGTTTGGCAGATACCAGAAGAACGCTACCTGCCCGAAGGCAGTTATAGCAGCAAAGGGTGGACCAACTCCATATTAATGCCCATGATTTTGGAATGACGAGCAGTTGTCCCCATACTTTTGGTCATGTATTGTATAATGTTTTCCATGACTTATTTTTTTTCATGGTAAGAACCATAAATTGCCTTTATGAGGTCAGCCAACCATATCACTTTTTTTTTTTTTATCTCACTTCAAATACAGTCAACTACATGGCAAAACAGAGCTTTAGTTTTCACTCAATACAACGAAGTAGGCATTAATATTCTCCAGTCATTAACCAGATATGTTAACATCATTATATTCTAAAATAAAGTGAGGTTAATTTAAGATAAAATGCTTCATAATTGTCCTCAAATAAGATGAATAGTCAATCACCACCTCCTGGTTTATAGTGTGAACCCTGTAAACTCATCCGTCTGCCATTGTGCAACCACTTGATGCCTTGTTCATCACAGAAAGAGTCACATAAAAAGACTGGTACATTAAATAAATCAAATTTGCATATGCAAATATGGAGCAACAAAACATAAGTGCATGTTGTTGACATAGCTCCAGGATGTGTAACTATCTTTATGTTGATGTCAACAGGCAGGGAAGGTTTCTTTGAAAATAAACGACATTTTCCACGGGCATCATTATCTTCACTACTACATGTCACTACATCGCAGTTAAAGAAACGATTAGTACTACCCGACAGCACCCTTGGGGAGGACTCGTGTGCAACTGTGGGCGACCTCACGCTATATTTTAAAGACGCACACCCAATGCTTAATCGAAGCCTCGTTATATTGTGTCGAAGTTACTGCAGTACTGCAAAAGCCACATAGCATAACTGAGGGATCTGCTGCGATGGTGGAAAAAGTCTGATTGCAGACTTTTCCCGTACTTTTCACGTCTTTCTTTAAGTTGGTGTACCATGGCCTGTAGAAGCTCTGTAACAAGGGCTGTGGGCTAACTGACACTAAAATGGACCGATTCCTCATCAGACTAAGATAGTGAGAGTTAGAGTCTCAATCTCGTGGTCCTGATAATGAGACCACTAAGGGACCACATTGGTCTGGGTGTCAGTGACCAAAATGTCTGGATCTGTGACTCGGCACCCAATGTTCTGCTGTGGGTCTGGACTAATGGTTCTGGACAAGATGGTTTTAGTAGTATCTAAGTTCATGGTTAAGATATATCGCCCAATACCTCCTCTTGCCAGAGTTATGTGGCCAAGAAGGAATGATTAAACACACAAGTACCAGGACGCCTTGCTTCCCTAATGTGTGAGGAATAATATGACTTTTCTTGCTGGCTTTTTACAATGGTCTTGGTCTGGATCGCATTTCAACATTTTAAATGGTCTTGAGCTTGCCATAGTTTTAAAACACTGGGTATTGTTCTGGGTCTGAGTATAAAGAGGTTGGGTCTTGTTCTGGGTCTGAGTATAAAGAGGTTGGGCCTTGTTCTGGGTCTGAGTATAAAGAGGTTGGGCCTTGTTCTGGGTCTGAGTATAAAGAAGTTGGGTCTTGTGCTGGGTCTGAGTATAAAGAGGTTGGGTCTTGTTCTGGGTCTGAGTATAAAGAGGTGGGGCCTTGGTCTGAGTCTCAACGGGTCTTCAACAGATCTTAACTCCATGTCTGATAAGCAGACAAACAGACCCGCCTACAAAAGGCCAGGGGAGCAGTGGTTCCCCTGGGATGGCCGGGCAAAAGGATGACCACAAACTATGGCAACGGGTGTGTCTAATGGCTTCTGTAACGATGACGCTGATGAGCGGTAGACTGTCTTGATATGAGTAATAATAAGTAGCATCCGGCAATGCATAGCTCACAAATTCGCCTCCATTTTATAACCTGTGATCTTTAGCAGAATCTCTGCAGACATAGTTGGATTGCTTGTACTTGAAGGTCAGTATTATCAATGCCAAAATCATAAGTCTTAATTAATTAAACACAAGACTCTGGCACAATGTTTCACCTTGATAATTGCTGTTGACAAATCAACACTGACCCTTATTAGTAGTGCAGGGGTCCATGTTAATAACAGCCGTTTACAGCAGTTTGCAAGACAGCCACAGCTTTTCATGATGCCTACACAGAGAGAGAGATACACTTGAAAATACAAAAATACTCCCATTAATGTGGTTTACAATGTTTTGATTGCGCCCAATACAGGAAGCTTGCTGACGTGAATCAGAATGCAAATGCCCTTTTGAGCAAAACAAAGAAATTGATTATCAAGTAAGTTTCTTCAGCACAAGTAGCTTGCTTTGAGTGATTAATGGACTCGGCCATTGATTTCCTTTTGTTTAGATCTTGGTTAACTTTCTAGAGGCACAATTATAATTTGTTTCCAACAATAAACCCAATCTAGCTGGAGCAAATTAAATCTTCCAACAGGCTCTTCCCAGTTATTTTACATATTTTCAACGGGATAGTTATTATCACAAGGCACTTTTCCGTTTTTATTAATTAAATTCTTGATTACATTTTGATTTCTACAAAATATTAGACGTGAGCCTTGTGAGATTGGGAAGGGTTGTTGTTTATAGAATTATGGAATACTTGACATGTAAGGTTCCCCCATTGTGCCAATGGTTAAATCTTCATACGCTCAGTACAAAAAACTATATCACATGGTAGAACATTTCTGATGAGTTATCTACCTAGCACATATTTCAGATTGCTGTGAATGAGAGAAAGATTTCTGTATATTTTTTCAAGGGACAGCCATTGTCTAGTTTTTCTAAATAACATCACAAAGGGTATTTGATACCTTCCGAGTTCTCTCAGTACAATGTACTATCAATATTTGCAAGTCAAATGCTACTGTTCAGAGTACTTCATCAAAGGGCTTTCGCCTTATTCTTTCAGATTTAGCACTTTGAAAACTTCCACAGATTCAGACATTTATACTTCCTGATTTCTCGCATCATCTCTCCAAGATAGTGATAATACGATTTCTGTGTTTTTCGCTGTTGAGAAACAAACTGGATTATGAACAGATCACTACATAAACAGCTTTCTAAAAGGAGGCAGCTATTTTAAAAGAGGCTGAAGAAATGCAAAGAGGGATTTAAATTTTAATTTGAATTTATTCCAGCAAGTGAAAGGTTCTTTTGAGAGGGGATTTCAGCAAAGATGATGGTATTTAAAAGTGATAAACAAGCATCTAAACCTCCAGTGAAAAACAGTCATTTTGCTTCTTTCTAGTGTAGGGGAGGAATTGAGCTTTCTATGGTTACACCCCCCCCCCCAAAAAAAAAAGAAAAATAAGTAATAGTAGTAATTAAAATGTAAATTAGTAGGATACGTGGAGATATTTCAACTGATTTGTAATTGAGTGATTAAAGAAAGGTCTTGATACATCTTTGTATTCTAGTCTCTGTAGAGTACTAGGTGTACAGTACATGTGTGGGCCATGTGTACTTTGTACAAGATACTGCATTCTTTGGTTTATTTCAGTGTCATACAGTATAATATGTGTATACATGGTGACAAACTACCGTGCGTCCATAGGAAGGCCTTGGAGAAGGACATCAACAAGACGTGTGGGCTTGCAAAAAAGGGCAACGGCATTTAATAATAACTAATAAGTGTTATTCAGTAGGTGTATACTTTGATTGAGATGGATGGAGTGTGTGTTACTATGGGAGATTGCTTCCATGGACGGTTGCCCAAGGGCAAGGGTATCTCACTCTCAGCAGGTCTCTATGACCCGGTCGTTTAAAATGGCGTGTTTTAGAGACGGTCGCTTTACAATCAATTCATGTCCAATGGTAAACTACAGAAGAGACATAATCTTTTCATACACTGTATATTATATAGTGATACTTGTCTTATGGCTGAACTGCATGTTGGCTCTGTAACATCCCTGTCTACATTTTGAGCTGACCACTAAACTCATGCAGAGGAAAACCTATGCCACACAAGGAAGACAAAGAGTTACATCATTTTGTTGTACAGTTAATCCGATCATGGGCAGTGTTTGTGCATTTGCTATCTTCGGAAAATGCCAGCAAAGGCGCTAAGTAAACCCATTTTACAAGACTCCCTCACAAGGATGCAGTGCCAGTATTGGGATACAATTTCACAGAGCAACTGTGGCTCAGTCACATAACCTAAGCAGGCTTAGGAAAATAGAGCACCACCAAGTGTTGCACTTTCTCCCTTTCCCTCTTTATGATGTATGTTTATCGGCAGACATATGGCTGATTTCAGGTTTCAACATTTCAACAAGGAATAGAGAGCGAAATCTAAACTGATTACTGCTGAATGAAGTAGCAGCACAATCCCTTAGAGGTTAGGGTACTTCCTGTAGGCTGTGTAGATACGGCTCTGTGAGTTAGTGGGAATGGGAGACACTGCTAGTGTGCACCTGGCATTCTGCATTATAGCCTGGCAACAACCCTCCTTTATAATTACACTGAACACACAGTAATTCAGGGTTGGGGCTGGAATAGGAAAACTGTATGTCCCCTGAGACTGCCTGTTGTAGTGGTCGGTTATGCAGAAAAGATGCTAGAGGTGCAAGTGACAATGCTGCCTTTGATGCTATTTACGGAGTTTACACTAGAAGGGATGAATATTTTTGTAGTACAGTGGAGCCATATTGCCCTTTTCAGGAACTGAACTTGGAAAAGACAGATATGCACAGATACGTAAACGATTGAACTACATTAAACAAAAATATAAACAAAACATGTAAAGTGTTGGTCCAATGTTTCATGAACGTAAATAAAAGATCCCAGAAATGTTCCATATGCACAAAAAGCTTATTTCTCTCAAATTGTATGCATATATTTGTTTACATCCTTGTTAGTGAGCATTTCTCTTTGCCTAGATGATCCAAGAAGCTGATTAAACAACATGACCATTACACAGGTGCACCTTGTGCTGGGGACAATAAAAGGTCAATCTAAAATGTGCAGTTTTGTCACACAACATAATGCCACAGATGTCTCAAGTTTTCAGGGAGCGGGCAATAGGCATGCTGACTGCAGGAATGTCCACCAGAGCTGTTGCCAGATAACTGAATGTTCATTTCACTACCATTAGACGCCTTCAATGTCGTTTTAGAGAATTTGGCAGTATGTCCAACCTGGGCTCACAACAGCAGACCACATTTAACCACGCCAGCCCAGGACCTCCACATCCGGCTTCTTCACATGCGGGATTACCCGGACAGCTGATGAAACTGGGGGTTTGCACACCAGGGTCTTGACCTGACTGCAGCTTGGCATCGTAACCCACATCAGTGGGCAAATGTTTACCTTTGATGGCCACTGGTATGCTGGAGAAGTGTGCTCTTCCCGGATGAATCCCGGTTTCAACTGTACCAGGCAGATGGCCTCGTGTGGGCAAGCAGTTTGCTGATGTCAACGTGTGCCCCATGATGGCGGTGGGGTTATGGTATGGGCAGGCATAAGCTATGAACAATGAACACAATTGCATTTTACCGATGACAATTTGAATGCACATGCGTAACGAGATCCTGAGGCCCATTGCCGTGCCATTGTTCCGCCGCCATCACCTCGTGTTTCAGCATGATAACGCACGGCTCCATGCCGCAAGGATCTGTACACAATTCCTGGAAGCTGAACATGTCCCGGTTCTTCCATGACCTGCATAGTCACCAGACATGTTACCCATTGAGTACGTTTGGGATGCTCTGGATCGACATGTACGACAGCGTGTTCCAGTTCCCGCCAATATCCAACAACTTTGCACAGCCATTGAAGAGGAGTGGGGCAACATTCCACAGGCCACAATCAACAGTCTGATCAACTCTATACGAAGGAGACGTCACGCTGCATGAGGCAAATCGTGGTCACACCAGATACTGACTGGTTTCTGATCCACACCCCTACCTTTTATAAGGTACTGTATTTTTGACCAACAGATGCATATCTGTATTCCCAGTCATGTGAAATCCATAGATTAGGGCCTAATGAATTTATTTCAAATAACTGATTTCCTTTCATGAACTGTAACTCTGTTAAATCTTTGAAATTGTTGCATGTTGAGTTTATATTTTTGTTCAGCGTATGATGATAGATTATGATACATTTTAAAGGTAGCTATTTACTGTAAGGTTGGTGTTATGAGAGGGTAACAAAAAGGATAATTGATCAATTGGACAGAATTACGGGTCCATTAGCCAAGATGGGCTAAATGACCTGTTCGTATCATCCACATACTCCACAGTTTTTCCTCTGTCCTCATATCGGTGCATGTGTACAGAACGTGGAGCGTATCTGCCCTTTCCGGATATTTGATGCAAACTGCGTATGCTGATAAGACAAACACGTGTTAATGTAAGTGTGGAAGTAAATAGGGGTACATCAAATAGGAGTGGAAAGTCAGACCTTACTTTGAGAGAGTACCACTAAAAGGCCTGTTAATCTCCACGTCACACTGGATCGTCGTTCTTTCACCACCTGCAGCAGTTTAATACCGCATACTAATTCATGTTCAATGCATATCATAAATGATCACGTTGAATGCATGCAAGGTATCAACATGCTTCTGTTGGTATTGAAAGGAAAGAATTGAATGTAGACTCAAAGTAAAGTTTCTGCCGCATAGAGAGAGAAGTCAGATTGGAGCTACATTAGCATGTGAAAAGAATAAACAGGAGCATTCTCAGTTACACACTCCACCTGGCTGCTCACCAATGTCCTTGTCAGAAGTCCACCCACCGCACTGGCTTACACTGAAAGACCTCCTAGGGACTGCGGTGACCATTCACTGGGTTCTCTCTCAGTCCCATGCACCTGTGACTGTTTTTGTGTTTGCTATTTTTTGCTTTGTCTTTTTCCTGGCAACGCGGTATCATTGGAGACACACTTTCGCTCAAAAGGAATTCTCCTGCCCAACAATGTGGCTTGTTTGTTCACTGGCTGGATAGAGCAGGCTAGCTAGAGAGTGTCAAATTGAAAACAATGCTGCTCGTAATAATTCAAATGGCCACAAGAAAAATAAGCTGAGAGAAATAGTCATATGACTATTTGAAATAAGGAAATGAGGTACTTTTCCTCCATAGGTTGTTGGTTCCTTGCCTTTTCGCGGGGACTCACAGGTGCAGCTGCAAAGGTTCTCCTCCTTGCTTTCTTCAGGCGGCTCATCCGGCTTCTCCATGGTCCTGGACCTTTGAGAGCTGCTTTTCCATTTTCCAAAGGACTTTGCCACAATCGCTTTGTCCGCTCCTTTCATTGTTTCCTGTAAAAACACATTTACAGCATGACTTCCCAGGTTTATCCCGCTTGTGAGCCATCTGCCCTCTTTTCTGGCTCTCAATAAACCTGTGCTCATCTTTCCCAAAGCCCAAAGTAAGAGAGAATTAGGGCATTGTGTGCATAAGCATTCTCTTTCCAGAAAATGTGCTGATTGCCCTGACGTATTTTTATTTCAGAGTGCTTGGACATGGTTTCTTTGCTTGACATTTTGCCTCCATGTGTGTTGAGAGTAGAGCAGCATTGCCCGAATAAAACTGCTAAACAAAACAATACTGCGAAAAGTAAATAGTAGACTTGCAAACACTGCAAAACACATTTTCTCCTTTAATCCAACTTAACGGAAATAAAAATAGCACATTATGCCCTAATTGAGTGCTGTACAGTCCACAAATACTATTAGAAGGGCGATCAGGATTAGTGGTGGAACATACCTAGTTATCTATCCCTGGCTGCCAAGACTGCTAGCAGTGGGCAACTAAATTTCAAAAGCTGGCAAATCCAGTTGTCTCCTAAATACAGAAAGTACTTAAATCCAGAGCTAACACAAGAAAAAGACGGATAAAGGGTGCTCTGCATATCACGGCAAAAGCTTGTGCACTTTTCAGAATCACTGGCTAGGTTAAACAAATATGCTAAGTAGAGATCAAACCAATCCTTTGATCTGCAGCCTAGTTTCCAGAGGAATGGTTTGGCTGTTGTTGTAAATAACTTGTAGAAATCTGTACCATTTGCCTTCAGGTAATATAAAAAGTGCCAGGGATTCATAGTCAAATACCTTGTGGTTAGAAAATAGATCAGATTTTAAAAAATAAAATAAAATAAGCATATAAATATTTGAGCTACATAGCCTATACTCACTGTACCATCATTTATTATATTCTGGAGTTTTATGATGATTGTAGGCTACTGTACAGTACTGTAGTCTATATATTTGAGAAGTAGCTGACTATTGAATTACAATCTAGCCTGTTCTATTTTGTATTTTGGGGGAGGTCAAAAATGATCTCTTACCTCCAGCATCCCAGTCACGTCAAACACAGTGTGAAACTTGGTGTCCAAACTTCATACAAAAGAGGCTTGAAGAATTAGAATGCAGATAGCTATGCAACTTGCTGACTAACTTTACCCCTCTGTTCTGATCCAGCACACAAAGAAAAACGCTGTCCATTCAAAGCAGACAGCATAACTCTTTTCAGAGATGGGGGACCGTGAACAAACGAGGCCATGTCCTGAGCTGTGGCCAGCCACCAGCCCCTCTCCCTCCCGTCAGCAGAGCAGAGCCCGGTGAGGGCCACTGGGCCTGGGACCAGCTGACACCACACCACCACACTCAACAGGCCAACAGTGCAACTTTTGTTGCAAACTATCTTCTGGAGAGAAAAAAAAATCTCCCCTCCCAACTTGAACAGACAGTGAGCTTTTCTGTTTAGCAGCTGGCTTTGACGCTTCACCTCTACAACTTGTTTTTCTTTTTGGGGGACACAGCCATGTTTGTACTGTAGTCTCTCTATTGAGTTGTGGCAGTTGGGAAATAACAAACAAAAATAGGATGAATTATGTCAGCACATTGATTTCCATAGCTACCTCTAGTTGTGTTCAGAAGCATTCCTGTTCTGAAATTGCACATAGTTAGTTTTGCAAGGTTGTAATGTCACAAAAACATTTAAGGCTCTAAATTCAGAATTGATATATTTTCACTTCTTATAGTTTAGCCTCACAAATCATGGACAGGTGGACCACACACATTTGTCAAACACATGTTTATTGTAAGTTGATTCATGTCTTGCTTAAGTTTTTGACTTTATACAATTAGTACATTACTTTTGATGTCACTCCCCTACGTCTTACAAAAGGAATGCTGTATCAAAGATGGCACATCTCTACTGGATTTCTAATGGGGCGCAATTCCAACTGAGACTTAACCTACAGCGTTGCCAGTGTTTATGTGAATTTATAAACTGGGTGGTTCCAGCCCAGAATGCTGATAGGCTGGCAGCTGTGGTATATCAGACCGTATACCACGGGTATGACAAAACATTTATTTGTACTGCTCTAATTACATTGGTGACCAGTTTATAATAGCAATAAGGCACCTCGATGGTTGGTGGTATATGGCCAGTATACCGCGGCTAAGGTCTGTATCCAGGCTCTCCGCGATGCGTTGTGAGTAAGAACAGCCCTTAGCTGTGGTCTATTGGCCATATACCACACCCCCTTGGGCCTTATTGCTTAAGTAAGCTCTAGTGTAATTATTTTTCCAGAACTCTTTCCATCAGGAGTGTGACACTAGAATCAAGGCTTGAGGCAAACAGAATCAACAACCTCCGCATTGTCAAGACAGTTGCTTTATGAGAAGGTGCTTTGTAATGTGTTAACCGTGGAAGGTGCTAAAGGTAGACTCGGCAATAGGGTGTAGATGCTGAAAGTAAACGGCATATTGGGTCAAATTCCACAAACAACTAAGAGCGTTGAAGCGCCAGCCTCAACTTCTCCCCTGTTTTGGTGCCCTGGCTACCATGCTGTGAGCAGCGTGAAGTGAACCCATGCACATGCACAAATACTGTGTGTGTCTTTGAGAGCGAAGTCTAGCATCTCGCTCATCTCAATACTGTCTCTGCGGTGCTGCTCGTGTCAACTTCATTTAGCTGAGTCTACCTTTAAACCCACAGTTAGTCCAGAGTTAGCCATTGTTATGTAAATGCCAGCTGAAAGGTACCAGTGACGTGGCCTTGGCCCCAAGTCAGAGGAGATCCACTGAGGCCATTGCCCACTGGGACACTGAAGCCATGCCGTGGAGCTGGGAAACACAAGCCACAGTGTGTTTCACCCTCATAAGCCTTTTTGGTAAATCTCTGGTGGAAATTCGCCATAATAGTCTCCACCTACTACTGTGACTGGTTGGAGTGAACTTCCTCTGACCTTTGATACCTCCGTCATAGAACACTCTGCAATCCTTATAGTTTGTAGTTATGCATGTTCAAGACATGCGCTGGAACTTTGGCGACTACTTAAGTGTTTTCTAAACCTGCCACTTTGGGTTGGATGTGTCAATGTGTCATTCATAAATACCTATTCTATGAGCAGAATTACTGTTTTACCTCAATTAGACACAAAATCAGTCGTTTGAAAGCCCCAGTTTCTCTGGAAACTGTCCTGCAGCATTTTCCCTACATGTATCCCACGTGGGCCACAGCCTCTTAGCAATTCGAATTCTAATCAATGAGCTTCAGTCCCTCGCCATTTTGAGTGACAGCTAGTAAGATGCACACACAGAAGAGCGAGAGAGAGCAATGGCATGGTGCATACACAGTTATAGCATTTGCACATCTGAATCTCTTTAAGGAATTAAGAGGTCATTATAAGTGCATGTGAAGGGGTTTCGGCCATTGGAAAGGCACTTTTGCTACTTGTTAGGCAGTGTTTGAGGAAAAGGTCTAGTACTTATATTGACATCAGGTGTATAGTCTACAATAAATTGTCTGTAGACGTCTTACCATAGGTGGGCTACATCGTGATTCTAAATCCCCAGAATGGATTGACAACCTCCAGCTTCAGACTCTTGCTGTCATTATCTCAAACCTGGAACTGAATCACGTCCCTCTGTATTCACTTGTGAGATGGCAGTGGCTGTTGTGAAGTGAGTGGTGGTGAGAGATATGCATTATAGGAGGAAATTGTGAAGCCACATCTAGATTCCGGGTGTGATACAGTACATGTGGGAATGACTAACTCATTGCATCAGGCTGTTAGCTTTTGAAAAAAGAAAAAAGAATAACATCTACGTGTTATACTTTATCTTGTCAATCAGATGCCTGGAGAGGGAGAGGTGATTCAACTTGAATCAATCACTAATCAATATTGTACATGTTCATTAATTCATGGTAATCAATGCCTCTTTAAGATATCATGACGAGGACAATATTAAAATGATCCAACTGCTTAATTACTGTCATAATAAGCTATAATGGGTAATGTGTTTTATGGGCATGGAGAAGCTGATCACTCATGTTATTGTGGGAATCAATGGGATACTTCTACAGCTTTAGATGTGATGTGACATAGTGCCACTGATTAACCTGCCTACTTTGTCGAGAACGTAAAGTGCACATTTTCAATAATTTCATACAAAAGCATTCTAAACCATTTGGCAAATCTCAAATCTCCCTCCTGGATGAAAACGCAAACGAGGAGAGAGGAGGGAAAAAACATCTCTCTGACGACGAGAACAGAAACAGCAAGAAGTTCTAACAAGGAAAAGCCTGCCAGGTGGCGATTGGCTGCACCAGCAGAACGCACAATCTGTCTGGCTTCTCCTTCCAAACCATTGACAGCTGCCGTCACCAGCCTCGTACACTCACACTCAGTATCTCCTCAGCCTCTCTACCCATCCCTCTTTAGTGTTTCCTGCTAACCCCAGAGACAGGGTCACCTGGCCCTCATGGATGGCCGTCTGGGGGCCCTGCTGGCCCCCTGGAGACCTGCCTGTGGTTGGGTGTGGGGCCCAATGTTGGGGCCATGACTCACAGAGGGCCTGGTCCTGCATGCCCATGTTATTATATATACAAAGCAAAAGGAGGCCTTTGATCTGCAAACATAGCTTCTCCTCTAAAATGAATCACCTACAGACCAAATGAGATGCATGGTATAGAATAGATTGTTTGGTTGAATCCATGATTTAATTCAATTTCATCATGAAAACTGAATCCACAATTATCATAAATGTTTGTCCATTTTGTAAAAATGATAGAACCCCCCCAATATAGAGTGCAAGCTTAGCCATAGAGAGCACACAGGCAAAAAAATTATATACAGTTTTCCAGAAAGCTAGCATTGCAACTGGGCCTAAAAATAAAACCTTGGCAAAGTTATTCTGATCTCTTATTGGTCCCATAGTTTGATTTCACATTTAGCATTTTGCATTCCCCTCCGCGTAAACATTTCATTCTTCTCCTCCTGCGGTACAATGAGACTTGAGTGACTTTGGCAGCAGATTTTGGATCGGTGCTCCTGAATCCACCAGTGTATGTTATCAGCAGGTAAACAAGCTTTCGAACAAAGCCATAATGGAACTGCAAGCGGCATAAAGAGGCTCATCTCAAAAGCTATACAACCCATCAAAGCTGGTGTCATTTCCTCAACACTGCCATAGTTTTGTACTGCAGCTGCAGCTGGAAAACGCATGGCTGTTAGTTACAGTTTAAATGACTATCTATTTTCAGACACTCCAAAAACTATTTGTATAGATTTTTTTACTTGTCAGTTACTAAGCAGCCAGATTACCCCAATAAAACAACAGATATTTAATGTTTACTGGCTTCTTTGCTGTTTTGTTTCGGGGGAGGAGGAAATGGAAAAATGGTGTCATGCACTGAAATCAATGGGATTTAGTGTTGTGTGTGGTATTTGAATAATTATTCTCATTTGCAAATGGAATAGTTCACTCTATATTTGAGAGGATTACATACGATTCTGAACTGAATGTGGAAATTACTTAAAGAGCACGTCAAATGCATATAGTATACTTTGTTATACTTTCTGTTGCACTCAAGATAAGAAAGAAATCTCGTTAACCACAATGTTACTTACCAAACTTTGCCTCATATTTGCCTTTAGGGCACAGCACAGCTACTCAACAATAAACCTACGCACTGTCTCTTCCTAGTGAGTGCAGGAGCCCCAAAACCCCCGATTTCCTATGGTGAGTTATCTCTATGGTAGTAATTACGTATAAAACTATGCCATCAGAAGTACATTTGCAGTAACAACACAGTAAGCAGCAGTGTTGAATTCCAAAATATCCGTATTTATGTGAATATGTGTTACTAATAGTGAGTGTTTTTTCTTCATATGTGCTGGGTAGAAAATGTACGATCCAGATATTGCTGCTTACTCCCTCATATTTCTTGCTCATTTCATCAGGTATTAAATCTCTGGGTTTGTGCCTGTAGTCGAATGAAAGAAGGGACAATAAAGGAGAAGATAGGAGACATGCCTGTTTGATGATCATTCTGTTTAAGGTGAAGTTCTCTGCTTGGTCTCTCCAGTCTCTGACAGCAGATGTATAACCTAATCTCTTTCCCTAACCCCATTCTTATATCATGAATAGGTGAAAATTTGATGGCATTAAGTCTATTTACTCCTTGATTTGCAGTTTCAGCCTTCCCGATGCCACTGGTTCTTCTCCAACAGACCCTTCAGTTAGATGTTGAAAAAATAAGATTGCTATAATGCTTTCCCATTCATTTTCATTTACCCATTTTGAGTTCATGCATATATTTACTCAGTGAATAATACTTGTTTATTTGCTGCCCCTCTATCTAATTTATAGCGTCAAAGAGGCAAGAAAATCACATTCAACTTATGTATGATCTTGAAATAGAGAGATGAGTAACAAAGGTTAGAATCTAACAGTCTAAATATGACATTCATTGTGCGTGCTGTCTTTCACTTCATCTTTTTGATATGTCACTATAACTCTACAACATTAGAGTGTTTGAATCGCATCTGACGACACGTAACTAAAAGCCTGGAGGAAATAATTCTTCATATATGCCATTTCAAAGCAGGGGTAGTTGGTTATCCCTTGCATTTTACAGTTTGGAGTATCTTTGATGATTATTATTGTTCTTTCATACATGAGCAGTCAAGAGGAGATGCTTCTTTCATATCAACTTGTTGCGCTGATGGTATTAAAGAGACCAATTCAATATGACAAGCTGCTACTGTGTTATGCATAGGTAACATTCAGGGTATGATGCATCCAATCTCTAATATGACGTTTTAAAATGTTTTTTTCTTGTATGTTTTTGGAAAAACAGGTTGTACATTTACTGCAGTTGTATAATATTACAAATAACTCTCAAAGTTCCTGCATTGCAGTCATTTTCTCTTCATTCATATTGCTGTAGTAGATAGTAGATAGGCCTATTTGGGGTAATAGTTTAGCTGATGTGTTGAGACACATTTGAGAGAGGTATCAGTCAAACTGATACTGATGGAACTACACTGAACAAAAAAACTAAACACAACATGTAAAGTGTTGCTCCCATGTTTCATGAGCTGAAATAAAAGATGCAGATTTTAATTTTTTTTTTACAAAAAAATTATTTCTCTCAAATGTGTTTCCATCCCTGTTGTTGAGCATTTATCCTTTGCCAAGATAATTCATCCACCTGACAGGTCTGGCGTATCAAGAAGCTGATTGAACAGCATGATCATTACACAGGTGCACCTTGTGCCGGGGACAGTAAAAGGCCACTCTAAAATGTGCCGTTTTGTCATACAACACAATGCCACAGATGTCTCAAGTTTTGAGGGAGCGTGCAATTGGCATGCCGACTGCAGGAATGTCCACCAGAGCTGTTGCCAGAGAATGTCGTTTGAAAGAATTTGGCAGTACGTCTCACCGGCCTCACAACCTCCACATCTGGCTCCTTCACCTGCGGGATTGTCTGAGACCAGCCACCCAGACAGCTGATGATACTGTGGGCTTGCACACCCAAAGAATATCTGCATAAATTGTCAGAAGCAGTCTCGGGGAAGCACATCTGCGTGCTCGTCGTCCTCACCAGGGTCTTGACCTGACTGCAGTTCGGCGTTGTAACCTACTTTAGTGCGCAAATGCTCACCTTTGATGGACACTGGCACGCTGTGATTCTACTGCACTGTTGGAGTTAAGAACACAAGCATTTCGCTACACCCGCAATAACATCTGCTAAACATGTGTATGTGACCAATTAGAAATGGCGCTGTGTAGGCGAGCCGTTTTCTGTTCTCAACATTGTGAACAGAGTGCCCCATGGTGGCGGTGGGGTTATGGTATGGGCAGGAATAAGCTACAGACAACACAATTGTCAATAGTCATGTGAAATCCATAGATTAGGGCCTAATTTTTTTCATATGACCTGTAACTCAGTCAAATCTTTGAAGTTGTTGCATGTTGCATTCATATTTTTGTTTTTGTTCAGTGTAGTTTGAGTACAATCCTAAACCGCTGACCGTTAACATGGCAATGCTAAAATCCAATTGTGCCTGATGAGAGCGACTCCCAGCAGCTCCATGCTCAGAGGGGGGTCGTAAACATTTACACTAAGAGCCTATCCAGTGCACATGGTTGGTGCGTGCCAGGCCACCTCGGTATCATCGAATTCTGTGTGTAGAGTCACATATTTTCTCATTCAAGCCCGTCCTGAATTTTTTTTGTAGGAATCACACCATCAATTTATGAAGAAGCCGTCCAAATGTGACAACAGGCTTATGCTTAATGGAGAAAATAGAGCTAAACATTGTTAAAACACCCCTAGACCCACATGGTTAGGGAGAGCTGCGATGCACCCTACTGTGATCTGGGAAAGTGATGTTGGTGTGCTTCCTCCTCCATGAGGGCCGCACCGTTCTTCCTGATTTGAAGCCTTTTTGAAGTCTGTTTCCTGCCATAGCATGCCAACACTACAACCACATTAGCTAATGCTTCCCACAAAAGAAATTCTAAATCAAATAAGAATTATTTCTTTATAGCTTGTGCGAACTTACATGGATTTCCAAACCAACGATTTCGGAAACAACTGCTATTATCAAAATGTTACATATTTTGTTTTGTCTATTTGTACATTTTCAATTGAGCATAATGGTTGGGGGGGGGACTACACCATTCCATTAAAATAAATCAATAGCAATAAAGAGCTTTTTTCTTTGGTCTCTTTTAACATTCAATGTTTTTGGTGTAGTACAATGAAAATCTCTAATTAAATGTTCTTAGATAGTGAGCATAGATATTGGCCTACTATATTTCTTAAGGAGCCAACAAGCCTGGTTTTTAAACAGGCAGGTGGTCACGGAGCGTATTGAATGACTTGATTGTCCTTGAACTACAGAAGCAGCATTTCCTCCTATGTCCTTAATTAACAGCATTCCAAAGCCAGGCTCGGCTCAGTGACATGATTTACATAAATTAGTGTCCACTGAAATCCCCATATGCAGGTCATTGAGGTATATTCGATATATGATACTCTCTCCACTGCTGCCCTTCCGAGGTGTTGCTCATCGTGTTAAATGAATGTCATATTTTTATGAAACATCTTTTTAAACATCGGTCCTGTCTTTACATCTTATATGTGTATATTTTGTAATGGGCAAGTATGTCAGTTGTGTACCTGCTTATGTTGAAATAACTGCTATGTTGAAATAACTAAGTGCAGTAAAGTTATTTGGGATCAATCCTTTATTGTTTCAAAACTCTAAATTATTTTACAATACAGTCCTTTATTGTTACTTCCGTGATTTGAATGATGGGTAATGTACAATGTCATCCAATCATGAAACACAGTCAAAACAAGTATTCCTTTCTACATATCAATATTCTATGATAGCGGGAAGTTTTGCGCTGTTAGTTTTTTCTGTATTTATTTGATTTAATAGCACAATTCCTTCCCTTTTGAATGAACAAAAAGCATTGTTTTTGGAAAGTGCATCGTCAATGATTGCAATGATGACTGCTTGCGTCAGTCAGCCAAAATGTACATTTCAGTATTAACTGAGGGCCATAAGTAACAAACGGCATTGACTACACTTCCAACTACAACATTTACCTGGATAAGTAAAACCAAAGAAAATATATCAATATGCATGCCATGAACATTCATCCATAAACATTTACAATAAATGTATATTTTCATTTGAATTATATTGCTGATAATGATGAACTATTTTCCACAAAGAGGACAAATGCTGATAATGAATGAGAACTAAATATATAAACATTCAAATAGTTTTTGTTCAAATTAACGCACGGGTATTAATGCTTTCTGCCAGTGTTTAGGGCCATGCCCTAATAAAGAAATAGCATTTGGTCCACAACAACAAATACTCTAGTTTAAAAAGACGGGGTTGATGAGATGTTGAACTGAAGGCCAAAATAATACCATGATCATGATCTTTCTTTTCATTTTCAAGTTGATAAGAGATCTATAAATGATGTATGATGTGAGTGTTTAAAACTTTATGCAATATAAATATACATTTCAGCTCATAACTTGGCTGTACTATACTTTCTTGTTCCACGGAACAGCTTTCACCCTGTAGAACTTGGTGCCCAAAGGAACTTTGAACCGGTTTTGAGCCTAAGATGGGAAACACACCACATACGTGCTCTTAGAAAGTCATCCTTTGATTGTTCATTATTTTATTTTAATTATTGATTATTTGACCTCCTGTAATGACCATCTATATTCAGAAAAGCTACTGTGCTCTACTACTAGACTATTACAATTCATTACCTATATAGTACTATACTTTACCTTTTTCGCCTGGCAATATTCTTTCTCCATAACTTTTCCGAGAACCCACGGCCGTCTTGAGGCTCCTGATGCTGAAGTAAACATAGGATCTGTCAGTGATCGACACAATAAAACCAATGCTCAGTACACAAACTTTGACACGGGTTACTCAAAATCACTTATCTGTCCAAGTTAATAAATTCAACAGTATTTACAGCTTGTAAAGAGACACCTGCTTGTTTTTGCACATAACTTGCTCTTCAAAACCACATTACACAATAACTTAGTATAATTGTCTATTATATACAACAAAAGTTAAATTGTACATTTTTGTATATTATAACTTTATTCTATAATAACTTAATGCTTTTTAAGAATTGAGGCCTACAATTAAAAAGTGATTTTCTGACCTGGTTTGAGGTCCAGGGCCGTGAGGGACTCAGAGTGGAGGAAGTACAGGGTGGGACCCACGGTGAATAGCACATAGTTGTCATGCCTTTCATCGAGGATGATCAGAACCAAGTCACCAACCTGGAAACTGAAACGGACAAAGCGGTCAACCTTCACACAAAAATGGTGCTAGTATCTTACTTTTATTTGCTAGAGAAAACGTACAGCCACTGAGTCTATATACACTACACATCAGCACTTTTGTGTGTCAATCTTCATATGCTTACTCTCGGATGGCAATTTTCTCAGAATGCCGTGACGACACCGAGGACATGCTTTGAGACATCTACAAAGAGAGAACGGTCATGGTTGTTAAGAGTGAGACGATAATCTTCTTGACACTGCTGGCCATGGATGCGTTCCTGGCCAAAATGTATACTGACTGATCTTTGCATAGCAGCCATCAATAGTACCGTATGTTGTGCGGCGTGAAATGTACTTGCTGGAACGGATACATTTTGGCATGCATTGTTATGCTTTTGTTTAGGTATGTGAGCAATAGTGCTGCAATATGTCAAACTGCCTGTATGATTGTTTTGATTCCCCTTTATCAGAAGGCTTTTGATAGAGGATGTTACTGTTGCCGCTCAGAAAGCTCCTAGGTCTGCTGAACAGAGATTGAAGCATTGATGCTATTGCCATCTAGTGGTGGTGGGGTAAAATAGCTTGGGGTACACTGATAAAGCCTGTCAAAAGCTAAATTAATTATATCGGCCTATTCACCAAGTGTATAAAACATTAGGAACACCTTCCGAATACTGAGTTGCACCTCAGAACAGCCCTCAGAACAGCCTTGATTCGCAAGGGCATGGACTGTACAAGGTTTCGAAAGAGTTCCACAGGGATGCTAGGGACATGTTGACTCCAATGCTTCCCACAGTTGTGTGAAGTTGGCTGGTAGTGGAATCCAAATAGCTTGTTCCATCTCCTCCCACAGATACACAACTGAATTGAGATCTGGTGACTGGGCAGGCCACTGCAGGAAGCTGAATTCACTTTCATGTTCGCAGAACCATTCCTGTACAATCCTAGCGTTATGGCATGGGGCATTATCCTGTTAAAAAATAAAACATTGGCAGCTCGATTCACTGATGCCATGAAGGGATGCACATGATTAGCAATGATGTTCAGACTTCCTGTGGCTTTCAAACGTTTATCAAGGGGCCCAATGTGTGCCTTGAAATCACACCATCACACCCCCAACTTTCTGCAAAGTTGACACGCGGTATGACGGATGCATGTACTCGTGGTTTTTATATATATCCCATCAGCATGAAACAGCAGGAACGGGGACTCGTCAGACCATGTCTTTTCAATTCTCCAGTGTCCAGTGTATTCGTTCCTTGTTTTCGTTCAGCCCACTGCAAACAGTTTTTAGTTTTTTTGCTGAAAGAAGTGGAACTTTGTAAGGTCATCAGCTGCCATACCCCATTCTTGTCAAGACATGACAAGTTATGAATTATTTTATGGGTATTTGTGCACCAATGTTGTACTGGACTGTCACTGGACTAACTGTAGCCAGTGTGTTGCTCCGCACAATTCGTGACAGCCTCCTTTGTCCTCTTCCATCAATGACGGCTGGATGTCCTTTGGGTAGTGGACCATTCTTGATACACATGGGAACCTGTTGAGAGTGAAAAACCCAGCAGCGTTGCAGTTCTTGACACACTCAAACCGGTGCACCTTGGACCTACTACCATACCCCCTTCAAAGGCACTTAAATATTTTGTCTTGCTCATTCCCCCTCTGAATGGCACACAAACACAATCCATGTCTCAATTGTCTCAAGGCCTAAAAAGCCTTCTTTAAAAATCAATCTCCTCTTCAACTACACTGATTAAAGTGGATTTAACAGGTGACCTCCATAAGAGTTCTTAGCTTTCACCTGGATTTGCGTGGTCAGTCTGTCATGGAAAGAGCAGGTGTTCCTAATGTTTTATACACTCAGTGTATATCTAGAAGTAAGCAATACACATGGTAACCAAGTGAAAAACGAATGCAAAAAAACATGTTCATTTGGGGGGGCTTAAACAATCACATGATATTAAAATCAACATTTCCTCCTCTAATCAGCCATCAAAGTGAACAAAAACCTACCAGTCTTTGACTGAGGCGCTTGTTTTCTTCTTCCTTCATGTGTAAAGTCTGAAATATGGCAGAAGATGTTACAGCTCAAGTCAAATTCTACAACAATCCAACCCCAACTTCATCAGGTTCCATTTCGATGTCTACTCACCCTCTCAAGTAACAGTATCCGCTGTTTCTCCTCCGACATCATCAGGATGTTATCGCTAATAAAGAGACAAAAGGGCCAATAAGCAGACCAATTTGGCGACAGCTTTTAACACATTTGACAATCATTCCAACAAATAGTTACTCTGGGAAGAAGAAAAAAAATTCAACAAGCATGAATATGAATTTAAAGTGACTTTTGTTTGAGATGGCAATGATGATTGCTAGCCTGCATAACTGTTAGTTGACAGAAGAAAAAAACAATATAACTTACATTTCCCAATCCTAGCCTCCCTCGCTCTCTGTTATTTGTCCTCACTTTGTCCATCCTTGTCTGGCCATCTCAAACAAGCACTTTCAACATCCTTTTTTTAATCTTTTACACATTAAAACTGACAACATTCTTTAAAAGATGACAACTTATATTCATAATTTATCTTCATTATCCAATAAGGAGCACCTTCAAAGTCCTCACTACCACCAAATATGTCTCCATACTATATATATATATATGTTTAAACAATATTTTGCCGAAGTATATCTGTCAAAGCTTATTTCTATAAAATGACAGATTAACTGTGATGGGGGGGGGGCGGGGGGTTCTTCTGAATCACTGTTTATTGGATTGTTTGTGTTTGGGGGATGCTTACTGCACAGTCACCATGCTGGCCTCCACAGCCGAGTCCACTCTGTCGTCCTCTCTGGTGGAAGCCACAGAGGCCAGTCTGTCTGGGTCAGGGAAGAGCTCAGAGGAGCAGGCTCCAGCCCCAACCTCAGTCCCAGGTCCAGGACAAGCTCCAGATCCAAGTCTAGCCCCGGCTCCAGTGGGCTCTAGAGCTAAGGGGTTAGGGCTGTAGTAGGCAGAGGACACCAGGGCTGTGCTGCGCAGCCGGTTCAGATCCTCCTCCAACTGCTTCTTCTCCTGCATGACGATGGCACGGTCCTCAGACAGCATCTCTATCAGACCTGAAGACACAAAATGAACATATCAGGATTAATTTTTTTATTTGACATTTATTTAACTAGGCAGGTTAGGTAAGAACAAATTCTTATTTTCAATGACGGCCTAGGAACAGTGGGTTAACTGCCTTGTTCAGGGGCAGAACGACAGATTTCTTACCTTGCCAGCTCGGGGAAACGATCTTGCAACCTTTCGGTTACTAGTCCAACGCTCAAACCACTAGGCTACCTGCCACCCCTAATGAATGAACTGCAGCACGGCTTACTTTCAATACAATCAACAAAATAACCTCTGAAAACAATAAAAGCATAGAAAATGCTATCTAGTTACAGCACATCCAGCCCATTAAGAGTTCAAAGGGCAGAAATCATTCTGTTCTCTCAGTGTCCTAGCTGTACGTGACTGTCGGGTACCTTTGTCCTTCTCCTGCTGCTGGGTAACCTTCCGCAGCTCCTCTGTGAGCTCACTGATGATCTGTTCCTTTTTCAGCTTCTCTCTCATCAGAACAGTGTTGAAGTTAGTCTGGGGGGGAGGGAGGAGGGGGACATGAAGGCTTTCAGACACCTAGGCAATAGAGCAGCAGTAAAACACAACGAGGCAGTCACAGAGGACAAAGAACTACCAGACAGGAGACAGGTGAGGCTGAGTGAGTCAATTGAGGGTTGAGCCACAGCTCAGAACCACAGACGTCAATCAAGCCTGCTCGCTTTACCATAAGATCTTATGCTTGGAGGACCACTGGGTTTTAGGCTGGTAGCATAACCTATGATAATGCCAATTTATAGAAAAAGTAACATTGTGTAGTAAATGTTTATACACTGCTCAAAAAAATAAAGGGAACACTTAAACAACACAATGTAACTCCAAGTCAATCACACTTCTGTGAAATCAAACTGTCCACTTAGGAAGCAACACTGATTGACAATAAATGTCACATGCTGTTGTGCAAATGGAATAGACAACAGGTGGAAATTATAGGCAATTAGCAAGACACCCCCAAAAAAGGAGTGGTTCTGCAGGTGGTGACCACAGACCACTTCTCAGTTCCTATGCTTCCTGGCTGATGTTTTGGTCACTTTTGAATGATGGCGGTGCATTCACTCTAGTGGTAGCATGAGACGGAGTCTACAACCCACACAAGTAGCTCAGGTAGTGCAGCTCATCCAGGATGGCACATCAATGCGAGCTGTGGCAAGAAGGTTTGCTGTGTCTGTCAGCGTAGTGTCCAGAGCATGGAGGCGCTACCAGGAGACAGGCCAGTACATCAGGAGACGTGGAGGAGGCCGTAGGAGGGCAAAAACCCAGCAGCAGGACCGCTACCTCCGCCTTTGTGTAAGGATGAGCAGGAGGAGCACTGCCAGAGCCCTGCAAAATTACCTCCAGCAGGCCACAAATGTGCATGTGTCTGCTCAAACGGTCAGAAACAGACTCCATGAGGGTGGTATGAGGGCCCGAGACCATCCGCCACCTCATCAGGAGCATGCCCAGGCATTGTAAAGAGGTCATACAGGCACGTGGAGGCCACACACACTACTGAGCCTCATTTTGACTTGTTTTAAGGACATTATATCAAAGTTGGATCAGCCTGTAGTGTGTTTTTCCACTTTAATTTTGAGTGTGACTCCAAATCCAGACCTCCATGGGTTGATAAATTTGATTTCCATTGATAATTTGTGTGATTTTGTTGTCAGCACATTCAACTATGTAAAGAAAAAAGTATTTAATAAGAATATTTCATTCATTCAGATCTAGGATGTGTTATTTTAGTGTTCCCTTTTATTTTTTTGAGCAGTGTATTTGTGGTGCAGTTTTCAATTTGAGAGGCAAAACATTGTGTTCTAACGAACAACGTGGTTTAACCCCATTCCTCCAAGAGGGTCACATAGCCACCTGTATCCTATTCCCATTTGGACTGCTTGCTAGCAAGACAAGGTCATGAGAACACTGTGTGCTATAATATGACACACACAGTGCCTCACAGACCTGCTTTCATGTAGGGGCTGACTAAGGCTGCCTCATGGGCACATAGTGGTAGTAGTGAGGTAATGGACTATTTTTAGCATTTCAGGTGTTGGTCACTTGTAGTCAGTTTGCTTGCAGTTGCCAGTGAATCAAAATTAGACCTCCTCAAAAGAACGGTAACGGGACAAATGCTAAAAAGCTCAAACACTTAGCTAAACACTTAGCTAAAAGCTATAAAAGAAAATGTAGGAAAACGAACTACAGTACAAAGTATAGGAAGTACATTGCAGTGTATCTCGATATGGTTCTGCTCCTAGATTCAGTGCCGGTCAATATTGACAGAAGAACCCTCTGAATAGGATGTGAGGACTATTCCAACACGGACCTGTTGTTCTGCAATGAGGGAGGTCTTGAGGTTCTGCATCTCCTCGTCCTTCCTCCTCTCCAGGAGCTCCAGCTGGGTGTGCAGGGAGGCCGTCTCCTGCTGCAGACGCTCCTGCAAGGCAGAGTCCAGGGAGAGAGGAGCTCCTGCTTCGGATGCCCGACCCTCTGTCTGCACCTTTGACAACCCCGCCTCTCTGTAGCACACACACACAGAGATAGAAAGAGACATAAGTAACAGAGACAAGTCACACACCGTAGACATCAGGTAGGTCAACAGGTCAAATGAAATACTCTACACAAGTTAGTGTCGTGAGGAGTTCCTAGTGAGTTTTTGTCTCGTCTCAGTGCCCATCATTTTATGTTCCCTTTAAATATCCGATAGCCTGCAAGCTTGACAAAGCACGCAGTACATGTTATGGTTCCCTTAAGTGTTCACTTCTGGGCCTTTTTCAGGATGTAAACCTTAAACACAGCTATGTAACACAAGAAAATATCTATTTTCAGTGTATACTAAAGCTAATTGGAGTCTACACGAGTTTGTGTAATCTTAACTCAGCCGGGGTCTGAACTTACTGTTGAGTTAGAATACACAAGGGAACATTTCTAAATTTGATTGTGTATCAGTTTTCCCTCTTATGTTAGGTCTCCACCCAATTGGCAACCAATTTTCAGTCAAATTTTCCCAAATCTAGTGGGCAAAATCTAATTTTCAACTGGGCTGGAATAATACATCATGGCCTCTCTCTTGCATTTCAAAGACAGTACAAAGATAATCCTTTGTATTATCTTTGACCAGATCTATTGTGTTATATTCTCCTACATTCATTTCACATTTCCACAAACTTCAAAGTCTTTCATTTCAAAATGGTACCAATAATATGCATATCCTTGCTTCAGGGACTGAGTTAGAGGCAGTTAGATCTGGGTGTCATTTTAGGCAACAACAAAAAAATATTTTAAAAGGGGGGGCGGATGCTAAAGGGGTTAAGTTTGAATAAAAATCTAAAAGTTAAATGTGTTTCCACCGCATTTTAAACTCTACCGGTTGTTTTGTCTTTGCGTTAAATAGCAAATGTGCCTACTCTGGTCGCAGGTGCTGTGCGGGTAGGCTCGTCTACGTGATGCGTTTACTATGGATATTTTTATTTGACAAATGGCAGGCAAGCATCGATCATCATGTCATCAGAATAAGACCCTCGATCATTTTTTTTTTTTTTTTGAAGGAGCATCAAGTTCATCACCATACACTTTCACCACCCTGTGAAGTTTGTCATAACTTATTCCATCTGTAGCCTAATAAACTGCATTTCCCAAGTCGTAGTGGGAGGATCACACACCATATCATAGACCCCCCAAGTTGACCTCGAGATGATGGTTATTATATCAATATTTGCACATAAAGGCTTTTCCACTGCCATTTCTGGCATAATTAATTTGACAGACAAATAGATCCCACCATGTCGAACAAATAAATTATCTGTCGGCATTTAGAAAATTGTACCGAAACTTCCTGTTTCCATCACAGCTGATTTTTTACATTTTTATATACAGTGTGACTTTACTCGCATAAAAACTGTGGATGAAAACACGGTTAGTGACAGTCACTCAATTAGCCCATGTCAGCTAACATTTTGTATATTGGTAAATTAGTCTAGCCAGCTATTTAAACTTGTAGTAATCATGGACGAATCATCGACCTCCATTGATTTGTTAGTCACTCTCACTCAGATATCCTATATAAAAAAACTGTAAACATCTCTCTCCACCCTATGGCAAAATGTGTAGAATTACTGGAAATTAGCTGTAAAACAGCACATTTTTCACTCCAGCGTATGGGAAAATGTGTAGAATTGACTGAAATGATCTATACCATTGCTAAATCATCTCTCTCAGCCCAATGGCAAAATGTGTAGAATTTCAGCAAACTTGCAAAATTGTAGGGAACGAACTCTAAAACTAGTCATCTTGTTCATTACAAGGCTGATTAAATGTTTATTACAAATCACAGTTATCGGTTACCTGGTAACAGTGGTACATGCGTCTCTCTTACCTTTCTGAGGATTGTCTTTCCCGAAGCTCATTTTCAAGTTGTCTAATTTTGTCTAGAAGTCTTTTCTCCATCTCCTCCTTTTGTTGCTCAAAGTCTTTGAAGGCATCTGGTACTGCAGCCTTCAAGGACTCCTCTTTCTCCAAACGTTCCTGGGCTGCTTGGGTGTCCTGCTCTAATCTTTTGGTGAGCAGATCATTTTCTGTCTGCAAATCGCAGATAACAGTCCTCAAGTGTTGCTCCTGCTCCTCAAAACTCCTCTGCTGCACTTCCTTATCGTTGCGCAGTGCTGCCGTCTGCAGGTCGAGGTCTAGTTGGAGGTTCTGCAGCTGTTCTGCGTGGCTCCTTCCTGCGTCCTGGGCCTGCTGCTGCAAGGCGGTCAGCTCGCTGCGGCGCTGGTTCCTCTCTTCCTCGTGCCTGCCCACCAGCTCCGAGATGCACTGGTCTTTCTCCATGAGCATCAGCGTCCGGAGCTCGGCCAGGCCCTTCTCGTACTCTTCGTTCTTAGCATGCAGCTGCCCGTTGACCTGAACTAGCTGTTCGTTGAGGGACTGGGTCTCTGCCTCTACAGTAGCCTTCCTCACGTTGGCTTCCTGCTGCCCCTGCTTGGCCTCCTCGTAGAGAAGCCTCACAACCTCCATCTCTGACTCCTTCAGGGCCAGCTCCACCTCCAGCTTGCAGCGTAGGTCAGCCAGCTCAGTTGCCCGGGACTCCAGGTCCCTCAGCTGGCCGTCCCTCTCTGTCAGAGAGGCGGCGTGGCGGTCTGCGACCTCACTCAGCTTGACCCTGTTCACCATTGCCAGGCACTCCATGGCCTCCTGGTTCTCCCGGGCCAGGGTGTCTAGCTGGGTCTGGTGCTGCTGCCTCATCCTCTCCTCCAGTTCCTGCAGGTGGACCTGCTCTGCCCCCTCCAGCTCCTGGCGGATCTTCTGCTGGCCGCGCTCGATCTCAATGTGGAGTGTCTCCAACTGGCTGTACAGGGAGTCTCTGGAGGCAGCCACAGTCAGCACATCTTGGGCCTGATCGCTGATTTTCTGCTCCAGGACACTGAGGCTCTGAGTGTGTCCGCTCTCCGCCTCGGTCCAGCACTGCCTCTCAGCCTCGAGCTGGGTCAGCTCCTTCTCCTTGCGCTCCAGCAACCCCTCCAGCTCCAGCATGGCCCGCTGCACGTCTTTCACGATGTTCCGGTTGACCCGGTTCTCCTCCGTCAGGGTCTGAAGTTGCTTCTCGTGGTCCTGCTGCACAGAGAGGAGCTCGGCCTGGTGCTGCTCCCTCAGCTCCTCCTCCTCCCTCTTACGGATGGTGTCCACCATGTTGCGCACCTCAATGGTCATGGTCTTCAGGGCGAAGCCAAAGTCTCGCTGCTCCTTCAGCACCAGGCCTCTGAAGCGGTACAGGTCATCCTTGACGCTCCGCAAGTTGGCCTGGGACTCCTCGGCAGCAGAGCGGTACTTCTCGATGCTCAGATTCAGCGTAGCCAACTTGGAGTTTTCCCTCTCTAATGTGGTGGTGTCATGCATGCGCTTGCTGTCAATGGCGTTGATGACCGACGAGTACAGCGACTCCACCATCATCTCTGGGCTGGTGGGGTCGCTGATGGGGGTGGGCGAGTTTTCGATCACAAACTCGTTGACCGCCGACAAGAAGTCTGACTCGGGGCTCTCAGCCAGGGAGTCCAGGTCCAGGGAGCCGGCCTGCTGCAGGACGGGGTCCATGTTGGGGTGGCCAATTGTCTCGAAGTCAAAGGTTTGGGCATCGATGCTGTCCGGGGACAGGTCCTCCAGGGCGGTGGGGCCAGGGAGGGGCTGGCAGGGGGGCCCCGGGAGACTGAGAGAGGAGGGGGTCTTGGGGGAGGAAGTCCCTGGGGTGCTGTCGGACTGTGGGGTCACCGCTGCCGTGGATCTCTGAGCACTCTGGCTGCACGACCCCTGGAGGAACAGAAATAAGAAGGGGAGTGAGTGGAGAATATGCACTAAAGGGACAGTGTTTACTGTGCTTTTAGATAGCTGCCATTCCATATTCCACTGTAATTTGTCATTACCCTTTGTTCGCTGAGTAAATCGGTGATAGTTTGAGACATCTCATCCACACTTGCAGCTTGAGAAGCAAGGACCAACTGTTGAAGCATCTCCACATGCAGATGCAAAGGCTCAAAATCACACAGTGTTGGAACCCTAAGGGAAAGAAACATGGGACTAACTTTACTCCAATACAAAATGGACAGTCTCCCAGGGCTATTGCACTGAATATTGCAACAGAGAATACAGCCAAGTGTTCACAAGTAAACTAATCATACAGGTAGTAGGCCTGTAATAAGTAGGGATGAACACTGGAAATTATTATATTACTCAAATAATATCCTGACATTTTTTCAGATATCCGGATAGTAGAAATGCGAGAAAAACGATTTTTGGGCTATTGACTCATAACGAAGCAAATGCACATGGCACCATGTCATCTTGTAACTGTACATCAAACGGTGATCATAAACGTTGACAATGTCCATGACATGAGTTTTTGATATGGAAATACCAAGTGCACATTTGGACTCAGTGTTTGGCTTGCTTGTATGACATCAAAGCAGTATTTACTATAATCCTCAATGTCTCCTCTTTCAAAATACACAGTCCTCTTCATTTACAGCATTTCCAAAATCAAGACAACAAAACAATTGCTAAAGTTGCCCAATTAGCGGGAGGGATGGAGGCCTTCTTGTCTCGCGAGGTGCTCAAGTTCAGAAAGCCTGTCAGTCAAAGTCCATACAGCGCTGTGAAGTGCAGAGCTCTGAAGTCATGTGACGCATGTTACTGTTCAGCCACTGAGTTCCAATTTAGGCGTTTATCAAAGTACAAATCTGCCATTTTCAATATGTATAGGGGTACGAGTGTAAAGGTTTAAAAGAAGTTTGTTTTATTAAATGTACAATGTAAAATGTCATGGTATATCCTTGTCGGTAAAAATGTCACACGGATTATTTCATCTAGACAAAGTTTTTTGATGTTATAATAGGCCTACAGTCGTTTTTCTCCAAAAAAAGAACACTCGCTCAAGTAATTGAATACCAACGTCCGTTAGGATATTCGATTAACCGTGCCAAGTTACAAGACATGGTTATTTCTTTACTATGCACGTGAGGGGAACCACGGCCTACCTGAGGAAAGGCTGCACCTCTGTAGGACAACAGGTCTTTAAGTACTGCAGGTCACCAAGGGAAATATCGGGAAGCTCAAAGTCAAACTTTCTGGGCTTTCTTGTCTACACAATAAGAGACAACAAAAACAAGAGAGAAATGGGTTGGATTATAACATTTTGGAAATGAAATAGACGTTCATAGAACACGGTAAGTGACTGACTACTTACGCAAAATGAAGTGGGGGGCCACGAGTCAAGTCCTCTAAACAACCGATTTCGGAGAAAACATTTCCCTGCAAAGAGGATCAAAGCTCAGCTGTTGGGTTTGAATTAATGGATGTTCATTTCAGAGGGGATACTTGTAAAAAAAAAAAATCAGCAAATAGGACTTTTAAAAAGGAACTTACTAAACAACTTGCCAAACGTTTCCCTTTTATACTTCTCGGTCTCATACAGATGCTTTCCATCCTTCACGAGAGCACAGGCCCACTGAGAAGAGAGATAACAGAAGAGCACAATTTACACCGTTTTTCATCCAATTGTTTGAGTTCCTAGCATATCTGTAGGCCTGGCCGGAGGTTGAGGCTCGTGTTACAGTAGGTCTGCAAGTAGGGACTGAAGAGAGACGTGGGCTGGCCTTGGGTTTTGAAAAGGGGCCGTGAGTGGGTCCTGTGCTCTGACTGACCTCTCTGTAGTGGCCGATGAAGAGCTTCCTGCGAACCACCTCCACCACGGCCAGGCAGTACATCTGAGGCACGGTGCTGAGGGCGTCCACCACCCGGACTCTCTCCATCAGCTCGGTCAACAGCCTCAGCAGGGCCTGCAGCTTCTCCCCATCCTGGTCCGCGTGCAGCATCACGTAGCAGCACCATCTACATTCACAATGGTTAGGGTCAGTGTTAGCTTGGCTTGCATATATAGAAAAGTGATTTACATGGCTTGCACATGATCACTTATGGTGTATTTATTGGAGTGATTTTGGTTTGCTGCATTGCTCAAAAGGAATAAAGATGCACCAAAAGAGAGACAGAAAAAATAAATGAGAGGAATTAACAGATGCCTTACTTGAGACGAACTTGTAGGTTGTTCGCCAGCTCCTGTTTGGCAGTGGTGCACTTCTGTTTGATGTCCAGAAGCTTCCTGTGGTTGGTCAGCATGATCATCAGCTGATTGGCGTGACTGAGACACAGGTCAGGCAGCACGGACGTATCCTTCAGGTTCTCAGCACGCTTCTGATTGGCCAGAAAGCCCTAACAGCCAACAGATAGACAAGTGACTTTAGTTTTACATATTTCATTCACACGTTTTCAGCTGGATTGCATTATACAGTACATCATACAGTATGTGAATGAATAGGCACATTTTATACAGTGCGTTATTCACCATTGATATTACATAATTTAGATCACACCTTATTTTGCATACCTGAGCAAGTTCCTTCTGTTCATTGACCAACTTTTTACAGCTCGCTATCATTTGGTCTAGAGCGTATAACCTGTCCTCAAGTCCTTTGATGGCTTTCATGTTCTGATTATCCAGTTTGGCAATCGTGTCTCGACATTCCGCTAAGAATGGTTGAATGACCCGTGGGTCGAGCTGAAATAGAAAGGACATTTACATTATGGTTCCATTTTGTCTGTGTTTCTTTGCATTTTACAACCAAGACACATCACTGAATAGACTCTCATAAATGAATTTACACCCAATGTTGATTCATTTAGTAGTCATGGCAAGACCACTCCACTGACAGAGACCAATTCAGCCACACAGAAACAAAGAGACAAACATAACAGAAAAAACAGACAGAAACATACAACAGCGACTCACCCTATTGATGGAGTCAAAGCATTTCCTCACGACTGATTCCACGTCATTGGGCCGGTCTTGAACATTTATCCAGTCCAGCAATGTGACGTTGAAGGACAGGGGGTTGGCCCTCTCTGGAGAGTCTGCCTCTTGCAGGGCTGCCCTCAGCCCACTACTGTCCGTCATCTCACTGCTTTCCTGGGCTTCGGCGGTGTCTGGCGAGTCCCCCGCCCCCGGAGCAGAGAACGATGCAGGTAGCTTGGTGGGGGAGGGGCAGAGCACCGAGTCAGTGGACTTCTCCTCCTCGGTCTCGTCAGAGTCCTTGTTTGGAGTAGAGCAGGACTTCTCTATGCATTCTTTGTAGCTGTGGCGGGTCAGACACTCCAGCAGGGGGATATTGGCCATGACTGAAACTGCTGTCCCCAGTCTAAAAATGTACATGTTAAATGTCAGTTCACACCCATAGAATTTAGATCTTTGGATACAGGTCACAAGTGGCACGGTCTTTGGATACAGATTAATTAAGGCAAGTGTGGCACAGCAGAGAGGGACATGGGAAACGTACTTAGCTGATGATTCCACATGTGCCAGTGTGGTATGCCACACACCTGCAAAAATCTAACCTTAAAAGGCACATTCTCTGTGAGAAATATGTATTTAACCTGAATAATTAATTGAAATTTAACCTATTGACTATACTGTCACAGCAGGACAATCCTTCCATATATTTGTTTCATTCATACCCCACCCACCCCTTTCAAATTGCATTGAACTTAATTTTATGCAGGGGGGTCACTTACTTTGTCAGTTTCAATTTGATATCCTCAAATTCTTGTTGATAATTAATGTACGCCGTGTCAAATTTCCACAGTAGCTTCTGATAAGACAGGGTGCAGTCATCCAGGTTTGCCATGATAGCAGCCCAACCTTGGTGTTGGAGGTGTTCATCATGAACCAGGCGTTCGCAGAAAGAGCAAAGTTTCTTGGCGACTTCAAACATTTCCTGGAGAAGCAAAAGAAAATTAGAACACACTAGAAATTACAAAACAATCATAAGTTCCATTAGCTTTCCTGACTCGAATATTGAGAAGATTACATTTTCATATCTGATTTTAATGTTGTAGCATGGTGAAACAAGGGACAGCAACATTGGTGGCTTATTTTGAGAAAGTAGTATCTGCGCCAGAACAAACAAAACATTTACCACAGCAAGTTGTGTTCGTGAGGCAACGGTGTGAAAGACTGCTGGCATCATTAGTGACTCCTCCACCTTGAGCTCCATCTCATTCTCAATAGAGAAGGTGGTTTTAGGGATCGTCGGAGCCCGGTCACACAAAATCATCTCTTTGTTGAACAGGAATATGGGGTTGGTGTCCTGTGCAAAAAAAAAGCACAATCTGTCAAGACACTTGAACTGAACACGTCTAGAATAATAACGTTTTCTTCAATTCAACATCTTGCACAGCGGCTTCAGAAAACTGTCACCAAATGTTGTTTACGTCAAAACTAGCTCCTTTATGCAACATAATTGTTATAAAAAAACAAACAATGATTCCAAATGGTGCAAACTTACAGTGCCGGCACTGTAGCTGCAGACTCTCCTCTCTGCAACCATACACTCCCCTCCATTGACAACCAGAACTTGATGCTGGGTTGCAATCTTGTATTTGACCTGGATGGCATGTTTGAGGTCCAACACACTGCAAGACATGAGGGCCATATGATCAAATTCAGACAACTTTTTTTGATTTAAGCATACATTACATTTTCTGTTTTGACTGAGATAAATTGAAAATGGATGTAGGTCATCTGAAAGATTTTTCTTTAAATGGCTCTTACGTTTGGACAGCGAGCTCTGTGTCAAATGCCAGAGTGCTTCCATTGTTGACCTGGAACACATACAACTTCATGTCGAATCCTCCAGCGATCGTCACACTCCTTTATCTTGATCATTTAGTCATTCAACACCACCCTGTGTAAGACAAAAAAAGGTCCAATAAGTATTGACTTTTGGTTGCGACTGTATACTATTCATTACTGGAAGCTACAAGGTCCACCAAATACATTTATTGACACATAAACTACATAATCTAACGTTAGTTGGCCTGTATCACATAAGGCTTATCCAAAACATATAAATGAAATACGAACAAAAGACTTTACAAAAGACTTTGGAATAATTTGCCATTTCCCTCACGAACATGTAACTTCTAGCTACATGCGATTGCATACACGTGTTTTAGCAATGTATTTCGATATTTTCAAAGGTGAGAACTGAAAAGCAGCCACAGACGTGGGGCTTCTAGCCTAAACTTGAACTCGACCATATACGTTTTGCTAGTTGTAACATTAATATATAGACGTTGCTGCTTTGCCCAGCAAAATTTCTCTCATGAGAAATGTTAATGGACACACACACTATATTATATAGGCAGTCAAGTGCTGTAGCTAACGTTACAGGCTGAGTCATGTTGGCTATTAAATTAGCTAGGTTAGGTAACAAGCTAGCAAAAGCTACCATCGGCGAACTAGCATTCTAAGTTGGCTATTCACGTTGTAAACAAGATAACGCCTGTCTCACCTTGACACTTGGCTAGACACTATCACAATGGCTAGTTGACAGCTAAATTAGATAACTTAATGGCATTCTGCTGTGGTTTGGTCGGCCCCAACACAACACACGTAAAAGTATTGGGGAAATACGCCCTGGGTCAATGAATGCGCTGTAGCAATCTAACGTTCGTTGGCTAGTTACCGAAAGTGGCAAGTACCTGCGGGGAAAGCTATGGCTCTCCGACGATCAGCTACGAGGCCTTGCTTGACACAGTCGGTGGCTAGAAAGCTTTAGTTCGTTAGTACTTTATGCGCGTGCGTAACTTAACAGACCATTAGCTAGCTAGTAGCTAGCTAACGTTAGCTAGATGGACAAAGGAAAGACGACAAAGGGACATGCAAATATAACATACATTGATTACTATCGACATAACTAGCTGGTTAACGAATTAACTAATACATGTCTGGTTTAAATCATTTAGTTTCCTCTGACGGTTTTAATAGCTGGCTAGATTAACGCCATTTCTCATCAACTTAGGTAACGTTAGCTAGGTTAGCTAACATTGGCTAACTAGCCATATCTTTCTTTTAAGTTTACACCCATGACAGTGAAGCGGTCGGTATGTAATTTTATATGACTGACATGTCTAGCAATGAGAAACCTATTCTTACCGTTGTTGTTTACTCCAATCCTTTCCCCCGCCTTGGCGAGCTAGCTGGCTAACTTGGTTTAGCTTGAATGGCATAGCGCTAACGCTAGCTAGTTTTAGAAAACTAGCCGAAAATGTTGTTAGTTAGCTATGAGGTATGATTATCTAGTCTTTAATGTAGCTGACTCAATCTTAGTTTTTACGGTCGATTCATATTGCTATGTACACATTTTTATGGTTTCTCATTTCGCTTGTCACTGATCTATTTTCTTCGCCATGGGTTGTGTAACACCAGCTAATGTTTATTTCAAGTAGCTAGCAAGCTAACACCCTATTCTGCAGCTAGCTGTGTTTTGTTGTTGTGCTCATCGTCACTGCACAGCGAGGTGCATTCTGGGAGAAGAACAAGTAATGGCTGTGTTTTGGTGCAACATGAAAGGGGTGTGGTTTGTCCAATTGCAGTAGAGAAGTGTAGGTGACCAATACAATTGGATTGGATTTGAACACATGGCATTGAATGTAGAGAGAAATTGATGCACTCACTCTCTAACTCTACTTGAAACCAGACATCCATGATAAAAAATGCATCACTGGAGTATAATTGCAATCAACATTTCAAGTAGTAAAGCATTGGCTTTCAGAATCAGAATTACCTTCATTCACCAATGGGCCTATGCACCAAGAATTTGACCTGGTGAAATGGTGCTGACTACAACAATTATAATTTACTGACAGAATATATAGACAAAGAATTTTCACAGCACATACACATACTAAAAATACAGAAGAATCTGAAGAAGTGCACACAATTTAAAGAAATATAATAAATAAATTAACCCATCCTCTTCGCATGTATGGCGTCGTGTGGGCGAGCGGTGTCAACGTTTGCTGATGTCAACGTTGTGAACAGAGGGCCCCATGGTGACGGGGGGGGGGTTATGGTATGGGCAGGCATAAGCGATGGACAACGAACACAATTGCATTTTATCGATGGCAATTTGAATGCGCAAAGATACCGTGACGAGATCCTGATGCCCATTGTTGTGCCATTCATCCGCTGCCATCACCTCATGTTTCAGCATGATAATGGCCTGCATACTCAGCAGACATGTTTGGGATGCTCTGGATCGAAGTGTGTTCCAGTTCCTGCCAATATCCAGCAACTTCGCACAGCCTTTGAAGAGGGGTGGGACAACATTCCTCAGGCCACAATCAATAGCCTGATCAACTTTATGCGAAGGAGATGTGTCACACTGCGTGAGGCAAATGGTGGCCACACCAGATACTGACTGGTTTTCAGATCCATGCCCCTACCTTTTTTGAAAAGGAGTCTGTGACCAACAAATGCATATTTGTATGTTCCAAATGTACATTTGTTTACGCCCCTGTTAGTGAGCATTTCTCCTTTGCCAAAGTAATCCATCCATATGACAGGTGTGTCATATCAAGAATCTGATTAAACAGTATGGTCAAATCAAATGTTATTGGTCACATACACGTGATTAGCAGATGTTATTGCGGGTGTAGCGAAATGCTTGTGCTTGTAGCTCCGACAGTGCAATAATATCTAACAATGAATATCTAACAAATAACACAACATATACCCAATATACACAAATCTAAGTAGGAATGAATTAAGACTATATACTGTACATATGGACGAGAGATGTCAGAGTGGAACAGACTAATATACAGTGGAATAGTATAGAAAAACAGTATTTACATATGAGATGAGTAATGCAAGATATGTAAACATTATTAAGTGACTGAGATACCGTAGAATAGTATAGAATACAGTATTTACGTATGAGATGAGTAATGCCAGATATGTAAACATTATTAGTGACTAGTGTTCCATTCCTTAAAGTGGTTAGTGATTCCTAGTCTATGCCTATAGGCAGCAGCCTCTAATGTGCTAGTGATGGCTGTTTAACAGATCATTACACAGGTGCACCTAGTGCTGGGGACAATAAAAGGCCACTCTAAAATGTGCAGTTTTGTCACACAACACAATGCCACAGGTGTCTCAAGTTTTGAGGGAGCATGCAATTGGCATGCTTACTACAGGAATGTCCACCAGAGTTGTTGCCAGAGTATTGAATGTTCATTTGTCTACCATAACCCACATCTAACTTTGTTTCGAGAATTTGGCAGTACGTCCAACCGGCCTCACAACAGCAGACCACGTGTAACCATGCCAGTCCAGGACCTCCACATCCGGCTTCTTCACCTGCGGGATCGTATGAGACCAGCCACCCGGACAGCTGATGAAACTGAGGAGTGTCTGTAATAAAACTCTTTTGTGGGGAAAAACGTATTCTGATTGTCTGTGCCTGGCTCCCCAGTGGGTGGGCCTGGCTGCCCCTGCCCAGTCTTGTGAAATCCATATTTCAATTCACTGATTTCCTTTTGACTGATTTCCCTGTAACTCAGTAAATCGTTGAAATTGTTACATGTTGCATTGATATTTTTGTTCAGTATACAATACTAGAATAAATGGTTCTGTCTCTTCGCAGAAAAATCTTCAGAGCTGAGATTGTTGTATGCCCAGTATATATAACATTCTATTATTGGTGGCAAGAATTTTGCAAAATAATTTAAATTGAAAAACTTGAAGTGTTGAATCAAGTGTTGTTTTTTGTTTCAGGTCATATACCATGTGCCACTGAATCTGTACATCGAGAAAATCTCTTCCCAGCTATTTTGCAGCCTCTATTGCACAGCTGTCAAAAATTGGGTTGCTATACATAACTTTAACCCATCGTATACAGTAAGAGATTCACCAAAGCCTTTTCGGAATATGCTATGAAGACCAGGCCTGGTTTATTTGATGTTTCATAATGTTCAATTGTTTCAAGTAGTTGTTGTATATTATCTCCAATATATTGTCCCTGTAAAAAACCTGTGCTATGCATTTCGCCAGGATGTTCACACCACAACATGTAAGAAGCCTCCGGATTTTTAAATGGACTGGATCTTTATACTTACCACCTGTGTCCTGTTTCAGTAGTAATGGAATCAGACCTTCTTGCTGAGTACCTGATAGTCTACTACTTTTATAGGAGTAGTTAAAACATGCTAATAATGGATCTTTCAGTACCTCAAAAAAGGTCTTATATACCTCTACTGGTATACCACCATGATGTTGAAGATTTACAATTTTCCACCCAGTTTGCTTTATTTTTGTAATAAATTCTTAAATAAATTCCTACAATTCTTTTAGTTTTTCCTCTAACTTATTTTGTGCCTCTATAGTAGTTTTTATTGCTGTCTACCTGCGCTGTTATTTCCTATATTTCCTTTATTAGTCTAATCTCTTAACTGAAATTGCTTTTGTTTTCATGATTATTGTATTGAATGGCCTCTAAAAGTATATTGGAAAGTCTCCAATACAATAAGGGGATCTGCTGTACCTATGTTGTGTAGAAAAAAAGTCAATTATTAATGATTATGTCTTAGTTATTAAAACCTCCCAAGGATCCGCCCCCTTTTTTCAAATTTCGCCTGAAATGACATACACAAATCTAACTGCCTGTAGCTCAGGCCCCGAAGCAAGGATATATATATTCTTGGTACCATTTGAAGGGAAACACTTTGAAGTTTGTGGAAATGTGAAAGGACTGTAGGAGAATATAACACAATAGATCTGGTAAAAGATAATACAAAGAAGAAGAAAAAACGTTATTTTGTATTTTTTTGTACCATGATCTTTGAAAGGCAAGAGAAAGGCCATAATGTATTATTCCAGCCCAGGTTCAATATACATTTTGGCCACTAGATGGAAGCAATGTATGTGCAAAGTTTTAGGCTGATCCAATGAACCATTGCATTTCTGTTCAAAATGTTGTATCAAAACCGCCCAAAATGGCCTAATTTGTTTATTAATAACTTTTTATGTTCAAAATTGTGCACTCTCCTCAAATAATAGCATGCTATAACACGGTCACCACCGATAAATCCATGATTATCAAAAACTTCAACAAGCATTTCTCAACAGCTGGCCATGCCTTCCGCCTGGCTACTCCAACCTCAGCCAACAGCTCCGCCCCCCCCCCCGCAGCTACTCGCCCAAGCCTCTCCAGGTTCTCCTTTACCCAAATCCAGATAGCAGATGTTCTGAAAGAGCTGCAAAACCTGGACCCGTACAAATCAGCTGGGCTTGACAATCTGGACCCTCTATTTCTGAAACTATCCGCCGCCATTGTCGCAACCCCTATTACCAGCCTGTTCAACCTCTCTTTCATATCGTCTGAGATCCCCAAGGATTGGAAAGCTGCCGCAGTCATCCCCCTCTTCAAAGGGGGAGACACCCTGGACCCAAACTGTTACAGATCTATATCCATCCTGCCCTGCCTATCTAAGGTCTTCGAAAGCCAAGTCAACAAACAGGTCACTGACCATCTCGAATCCCACCGTACCTTCTCCGCTGTGCAATCTGGTTTCCGAGCCGGTCACGGGTGCACCTCTGCCACGCTCAAGGTACTAAACGATATCATAACCGCCATCGATAAAAGACAGTACTGTGCAGCTGTCTTCATTGACCTTGCCAAGGCTTTCGACTCTTTCAATCACCATATTCTTATCGGCAGACTCAGTAGCCTCGGTTTTTCGGATGACTGCCTTGCCTGGTTCACCAATTACTTTGCAGACAGAGTTCAGTGTGTCAAATCGGAGGGCATGCTGTCCGGTCCTCTGGCAGTCTCTATGGGGGTGCCACAGGGTTCAATTCTCGGGCCGACTCTTTTCTCTGTATATATCAATGATGTTGCTCTTGCTGCGGGCGATTCCCTGATCCACCTCTACGCAGACGACACCATTCTATATACTTCCGGCCCGTCCTTGGACACTGTGCTATCTAACCTCCAAACGAGCTTCAATGCCATACAACACTCCTTCTGTGGCCTCCAACTGCTCTTAAACCCTAGTAAAACCAAATGCATGCTTTTCAACCGTTCTCTGCCTGCACCCGCACGCCTGACCAGCATCACCACCCTGGATGGTTCCGACCTTGAATATGTGGACATCTATAAGTACCTAGGTGTCTGGCTAGACTGTAAACTCTCCTTCCAGACTCATATCAAACATCTCCAATCGAAAATCAAATCAAGAGTCGGCTTTCTATTCCGCAACAAAGCCTCCTTCACTCACGCCGCCAAACTTACCCTAGTAAAACTGACTATCCTACCGATCCTCGACTTCGGCGATGTCATCTACAAAATTGCTTCCAACACTCTACTCAGCAAACTGGATGCAGTTTATCACAGTGCCATCCGCTTTGTTACTAAAGCACCTTATACCACCCACCACTGCGACTTGTATGCTCTAGTCGGCTGGCCCTCGCTACATATTCGTCGCCAGACCCACTGGCTCCAGGTCATCTACAAGTCAATGCTAGGTAAAGCTCCGCCTTATCTCAGTTCACTGGTCACGATGGCAACACCCATCCGTAGCACGCGCTCCAGCAGGTGTATCTCACTGATCATCCCTAAAGCCAACACCTCATTTGGCCGCCTTTCGTTCCAGTTCTCTGCTGCCTGTGACTGGAACGAATTGCAAAATCGCTGAAGTTGGAGACTTTCATCTCCCTCACCAACTTCAAACATCTGCTATCTGAGCAGCTAACCGATCGCTGCAGCTGTACATAGTCTATCGGTAAATAGCCCACCCATTTTTACCTACCTCATCCCCATACTGTTTTTATTTATTTACTTTTCTGCTCTTTTGCACACCAATATCTCTACCTGTACATGACCATCTGATCATTTATCACTCCAGTGTTAATCTGCAAAATTGTAATTATTCGCCTACCTCCTCATGCCTTTTGCACACAATGTATATAGACTCCCCTTTTTTTCTACTGTGTTATTGACTTGTTAATTGTTTACTCCATGTGTAACTCTGTGTTGTCTGTTCACACTGCTATGCTTTATCTTGGCCAGGTCGCAGTTGCAAATGAGAACTTGTTCTCAACTAGCCTACCTGGTTAAATAAAGGTGAAATAAAATAAATTAAAAATAATTTAAAAAAAAAAGTATTCTTTCACTGTAATAGCTACTGTTAATTGGACAGTGAAGTTAGATTAACACGAATTTAAGCTTTCTGCCAATATCAGACATGTCTATATCCTGGTAAATTGTCTTGTTACTTACAACCTCATGCTAATCGCATTAGCCTACGTTAGCTCAACTGTTTCGTGAAAGGGACACAGATTCCGAAGAAGTTTTTAAGAACAAATTGTCATCCAGTAGGTTTGATAACATTTCCGGTAACAGTTTACTTGACATAACCAGACGTTTGTCCGCCGCTGTCGTCATACCTGAAAGAGAGCCCGGTTGGCCCCTCTCAAGACCACCTCCAGGTATCGACGACAATCAGATTCCCACCGGACCCCGGCTCCGTCTCGGACAGAAAGTATGGCTGTTCACCTGGGATCTGCCCCTCCGGGTATATTCCCGCAAACTCTTCCCAAGGTTTATCGGCCCTTTCCTCATCTCCATGTCATTAACCCCTCTGCTGTTAGTCTTCTTTTGCCCCATACCTTCCGTATACATCCCACTTTTCATGTTTCCAGAATTAAACCTATGTCTCACAGCCCTTTGTCTCCTGTTTCTCCTGTTTTCTGTACCTTGCCACACCACATTGGATTATTGACCCCTGCCTGCTCTGACCCTGAGATTGCCTGCCGTTCTGGACCTTTTGCACCCGATCTGGATCATTGACCTCTGACTACCCTTGACCTGTCGTTTTGCCTGCCCCTGTACTTGTAATACACTTTTGTTATTTCAAGACTGTCTACATCTGGGTCTTACCTGAAACAGGATAGTAGGAGCAGATTTCAGGAGCAGGGCAAGACACCCTCTTTTTGACCGTGACTGATATAAGGGCTTGTATGATAGGCCCATCTGGCTTTTATGATTATGATGGTCATAATGCTTCTTGACAGTGTCATAAAGTGCATTTTCTTAGTCCATGTAAAGTAACACATGATGGTCATAATGCTTCTTGACAGTGTCATAAAGTGCATTTTCTTAGTCCATGTAAAGTGATACATGATGGTCATAAGGCTTCTTGACAGTGTCATAAAGTGCATTTTCTTAGTCCATGTAAAGTGATACATGATGGTCATAATGCTTCTTGACAGTGTCATAAAGTGTATTTTCTTAGTCCATGTAAAGTGATACATGATGGTCATAAGGCTTCTTGACAGTGTCATAAAGTGAATTTTCTTAGTCCAAGTAAAGTAACACAGGATGGACATGGTCACGCAGGACTGGGTGTGTGAGGAAGAATCAGGCGCAGAGAGCAGAGAGTTCCACAGGGAAAAGTGCACTTTAATACGGCACAAAAGCAAGTCCCACAACACAGGGCGCGGAAATAAATGGACCACCCGAAACACAGGGTACCAGGTCTAGAACACGAACACACCTAAATAAAGCACACACATAACACAAGAATAATCCCGCACGAAACAAGGGCGGGTAAACGTACTTTAAATTAGGAAGCCCATCAAGCACACTAATAGACACAGGTGCAACTAATAAGACAAAACAAACAGACAACGAAAAGGGGATCGGTGGCAGCTGGTAGGCCGGTGACGACGACCGCTGAGCACCGCCCGAACAGGCAGGGGAGCCGACTTCAGCAAAAGTCGTGACAGTAGGGGACCAGCCACCACCGGCCTGAGGAGAGACACATGAAACGAGGGGTTAATACGATAATACCTAGGAAGTTGTAACCTGTAACACACCTCGTTTATTCTCCTCAGGACTTTAAATGGCCCCACACACTGCGGCCCCAGCAAGGACAGGCGGAGGGGCAGGTTTCGGGTCGAGAGCAAGACCCGGTCCCCCGGTGCGAACACGGGGGCCTCACTGCGGTGCTGGTCAGCGCTCCTCTTCTGCCATCACCCCGCCAGTCTCAGAGACTCCTGGACGGCCTTCCAGGTGTCCTTTGAGAGCTGTACCCATTCCTCTACCACAGGAGCCTCGGTCTGGCTCTGATGCCAAGGGGGCCAGGGGGCTGGTAACCCAACACACACTGAAGAGGGGACATACCTCGCCCACTCACCTGGCCGGTCCCGGCAATATGACCGCAGAAACCTGCCCACATCCTGGTTTACGCACTCCACCTGCCCATTACTCTCGGGGTGAAAACCCGAGGTCAAGCTGACCGAGACCCCCAGTCTCTCCATAAACGCCCTCCAAACTCTGGATGTGAATTGGGGGCCCCGATCAGAAACGATGTCCTCAGGCACCCCATAGTGCCAGAAGACATGGGTAAACAGGGCCTCCGCAGTCTGCAGGACCGTAGGGAAACCGGGCAACGGGATGAAACGGCAGGACTTAGAAAACCGATCCACAACGACCACGATCAAAGTACTTCCCTGGGACGGGGGAATGTCGGTCCGATAAAGTCCACCGATAAGTGTGTCCACGGCCATTGTGGAACAGGGAGGTGCTGTATCTTCCCTCTAGACAAGTGTCGAGGAGCCTTGCTCTGAGCGCACACCGAGCAGGAGGAGACATAAAATCTCACATCCTTATCCAACGTGGGCCACCAGTATCTCCCCCTAAGACTCCGCACTGTGCTCTCGATGCCAGGATGACCTGCGGAGGGTAGAGTATGAGCCCAACGGATTAGTTTATCACAGACCCCCCTCGGCACGTACTGAGCACCTGCTGGACACTGAGGGGGGGCCGGCTCTAACCGTGATGCCCTCTCTATCACCGCGTCCACCTCCCATACTACCGCTGCCACGAGACATGAAGGTGGAATGATGGGGGTCGGCTCAACGGACCTCTCCTCGGTATCATAGAGGCGGGACAGCGCGTCGGCTTTGGTGTTTTGGGAGCCTGGCCGGTACAAGATGGTGAAACGAAACCGGGTAAAAAACATGGCCCATCTAGCCTGATGAGGATTTAGTCTCCTCGCTGCCCGGATATACTCAAAATTACAACTGTCAGTCCAGATGAGAAAAGGGTGCTTAGCCCCCTCAAGCCAATGTCTCCACACCTTCAGAGCCTTGAGTACAGCTAACAACTCCCGGTCTCCCACAGTTTCACTCCGCCGGACCGAGCTTCCTCGAAAAGAAGGCACAAGGGCGGAGCTTGGGGGGCACGCCCCGAGTGCTGGGACAGCATGGCTCCGACCCCAGCCTCGGACGCGTCCACCTCCATTATGAATGCCAAAGAGGGGTCCGGATGTGCCAACACAGCGCATTGGTGAAAAGCTCCTTCAGACGACTGAAAGCTCTGCCCGCCTCTGCTGACCAACGCAAGCACACAGGTCCTCCCTTCAGCATCCACCTGACCAAAACCCCTGGCAAACCCTAAAACCGCTGCACCTCTTTCACCGTGGTCGGAGTCGGCCAATTACGCACGACTGTAACCGGTCATACTCCATCACCACCCCTGAGGTGGAAACGGCCTGTTTGAAGAACACACATTTCTCGGCCTTGCAATACAGGTCATGCTCCAGCAGTCGCCCAAGTACCTTACGCACCAGAGACACGTGCGCTGCGCGTGTGGCAGAATAGATCAAGGTGTCATCAATGTACACTACCACTCCCTGCCCGAGCAGGTCTCTGAGAATCTCATCTACGAAGGATTGGAAGACGGCTGACCCATATGGCATGATGCGGTACTCATAATGGCCAGATGTAGTACTAAATGCGGTTTTCCACTCATCTCCTCCCCGGATACGCACCAGATTATACGCACTCCTCAGGTCCAGTTTTGTGAAGAAGTACACCCCGTGAAATGATTCCACCGCCGTAGCGATGAGAGGTAGTGGGTAACTAAACCCCACTTCTTTTTACTGAAGGCGATAGCCAAATCGGCATATTCAGAAGGAATGCGCACGGTGGAAACCTGGTCTGGACTCTCCACCGTAGTCGCACCAACGCCAACTCCTATACACCTGCCTGAACACTCCTCTGACCACCCTTTAAGAGCCCCCTGTCGCCAGGAAATCACCGGGTTGTGCTGAGCTAGCCAGGGAATTCCCAACACCACTGGAAACGCAGGTGAATCGATAAGGAACAGACTAATCCGCTCCTTATGACCCCCCTGCGTTACCATGTCCAGTGGCACCGTGGCCTCCCTGACCACTCCTGACCCAAATGGTCGGCTATCTAAGGAGTGCACGGGGAAAGGTAGGTCTAACGACCCCAGGGGAATCACTAGCCTTAACGCGAGCCCACATCCATGAAGTTCCCGGCTGCGCCTGAATCGACTAGCGCCTTATGCTGTAGAGAGGGAGAAAACCCAGGAAAAGAGGTTAACATAAACATATGACCGACAGGAAGCTCTGTGTGAGTCTGGTGCTGACTCACCTGGGGTGACCAAGGGATCAATGGCGGCTAGTAGGCCTGTGAGGACGACCGCCGAGCACCACCCGAACAGGCAGGGGGGCCAACTTCTGCAGAAGTCGTGACAGACATAATGGTTTATGACAGTCATAAAGTATTTTCTACAAGTTATTTAAAATGTGATGAAAAAAGCATGACTGTGAAGAATTCATTGCAATAACATCAAAGTACTTACGAATCAAACTTTCAAACTAAAGGAAACTTCTTGGCAGGGAAAAACCTATTTGAATAAATGTGGGTTTTGACTCTGATCATGGAGGCCCAGGTGAGAGTTTTTCATCCTGGAGGTGTGTCGAGGCTGTGTGGTGTCGATGCTGTGCTGTGTCTGTTTGACTATTTTAAGGGCCATGCAGTCTTTTAGAAGAAATGTTTGCGGTGTGGTCAAATGTGATGAGAAGGTATGTGTTGAATTTTGTTATCAGTGTTTCTGTATTTACATTATACAATAATTAAAGAGTTTAAGGCCTGTTGTTTGAACGTTATGCCACTGCAATAATGTATTTTGTTTGCTTCTAGTTATCTCCATAGACAAACATTGGCACCGTCATAGGATGCCCTCGTTCCAACAAGTCAGTTTGGCAAATATCTGCTTTGTTAGAGCTGCTTCGGTCAACTGTATGTGCTGTTATTGTGAAGTGGAAACGTCTAGGAGCAACAACGGCTCAGCCGCGAAGTGGTAGGCCAAACAAGCTCACATAACGGGAGTGCTAAAGCAAGTAGCACGTAAAAATTGTCTGTCCTCAGTTGCAAAACTCACTACCAAGTTCCAAACTGCCTCTGGAACCAACATCAGCACAATAACTGTTTGTGGGGAGCTTAATGAAATGGGTTTCCATGGTCGAGCAGCCGTACACAAGCCTAAGATCACCATGCACAATGTCAAGGGTTGGCTGGAGTTTCGTAAAGCTCGCTGCCATTGGACTCTGCAGCAGTGGAAACGCGTACTCTGAATTGAAGAATCATGCTTCACCATCTGGCATTCCGATGGACGAATCTGGGTTTGGCGGATGCCAGAAGAACACTACCTGCCCCAATGCATAGTGCCAACTGTAAAGTTTAGTGGAAGCTAGAATAATGGTCTGGGGCTGTTTTTCGTGGTTTGGACTAGACCCCTTAGTTCCAGTGAAGGGAAATCTTAACGCTGTAGCATACAATGACATTCTAGATGATTCTGTGCTTCCAACTTTGTGGTGACAGTTTGGTGAACAAAGCGAGGTCCATACAGAAATGGTTTGTCGAGATCGGTGTGGAAGAACTTGACTGGCCTGCACAGAGCCCCCACCTCAAGTCCATCTAACACCTTTAGGATGAATTGGAACGCTGACTGCGAGCCAGGCCTAATCGTCCAGCATCAGTGCCCGACATCACTAATGCTTCCATTCAGCCACAAGAGCAAGTCCCCGCAGCAATGTTCCAATATCTAGTCGAAAGCCTTCCCAGAAGATTTTGGAATGAGATGTTCGACGAGCAGGTGTCCACATACTTTTCGTCATGCAGTGTTTGTTACAACAGTTGTAAATATATGGGTCATGACAGTGTTATGACAGGTTATGACACGTTATGTCAGTGGTTATGACATATTATGACATAGTTAACGTGTTACTGTATGACACTGGGTGTCAAGTAAAGTGTCACCAAATGTCCAATATCCATGCCCATGTGGAAATTCTGTAAGGCCAATTAGATGCTGGTCCGATCACAGTCAGTCTCATATGAATACTTTTTAAACTTATGATGCCATCAAGAATGACACAAGGAAGTAGTCAAGACGAACTAGCTTGATTAAGCCTCCTCCATGTATATCTCACTAGGTCAGGATTTTTCATCCTCCATATCCACTAATTCTAATGTATCCATGATATGATATGCATGATCTCCTTAAAAGCGCATGCGGGTGATAGTTTGAAGTGTGAATCATTAATTATCGTTAATTATTATAATCACCCCTTTTCAGTTTCTTTGGCCAAGACAAACATATATTTCTCCCTCCCAGTCCTTTTTCCACACAACCTCATCTATAGTTGTAAAGTGAGTTTCCCTGGAAAATATAATTGTTATATTCTTTATCTTTTGCCAGGTAAAAATATATCTTCTTTTTTAGGATCTGCTAAGCCATTACATTTGTAACTGACTATACTTATTTCCCCACTTACCATAATGGTAAGTTATACTTACCACAATCAACGTTTGTAAACTTACCATCAAAAAGCACCATGATGATTGAGTACAAGTACACACCTAGTGAAGGTCCAGGCAGAAGCTGCTCTTGAGAAATTCCTCCCAGCCTACATGTAGTCCTACTGTTTGCCATCTGACTATACAATTCAGGGTGGTTTATTTACAATAAGACATTTGAACAAATAACTAGAGGGGCTTTAACAAGGCTTATATGATTAGGAAAGTAGTAGTAATATTAGCATTTACTGGTAGCTAGCAGTCATATACTGAGTTGGAGCAAATATTAACAATCATTTCAATCAACAATAAAAATCTACAAAAGGGTGAGAAGCCCTGAAAATAAACAGACAAGAAGGCTTATACTAGAGAATATGGTCAGTTCTGTGGTGCAGCCAGACTGGATGGACGGTGATGTCAGAGACTGTGTTGCTTTGATGACCCAGGAGATGTAAAGCACAGGTGTTGCTGCGGTTGATTAGGCAGGCTGGGAGAGAACATTTGAATGTATTTAATTTGCCTTCCAGCAATTTGAGCTCATTATAACGTATCTTTGCAGCCGTCCAATGGTAATGAGCCGTATCTGTCCAAAATGTGAAATATACTATTAAACTATTCAAATATATACATATACTATTTTGCATGATGGCACACGGGTTTGATATTATTTGTTTTCGGACTTATATCAATGTGATAGGTGTACTTCATGCATTACTGTAATGACAAATGTAGGTGTTTTTTTTCAACGCATATTTGTTTGGTACATCTAGCAATGTAAAGGATTTTGTGGATTAGCATGCCTCAGTATTTCATCTGGTTTTCATCTCTTTATATTGTATTTGTAGGATTAGGGGTTAAATATGATGACACATAATTGTTTGCGTAGATAATGTGAAACGATAGAAACTTTTGTTTTGGTCAATGTTTCTGAGAAGTCCCTGATGATGGAGGCCCAGGTGAGAGTTTTTTTTGAAATCCTGGAGGTGTGTCGAGGCTGTGTGGTGTCGCTGCTGTGCTGTGTCTGTTTGACTATTTTTAAGGGCCATGCAGTCTTTTTAGAAGAAATGTTTGGGGTGTGGTCGAATGTGATGAGAAGGTATGTGTTGAATTTTGTCATCAGCGTTTCTGTATTTACATTATACAATAATTCAAGAGTTTAAGGCCTGTTGTTTGAACGTTATGCCACCGCAATAATGTATTTTGTTTGCAGTTTATTCAAGCACTAATGTGCTTGAAGCACATCCTCAAGTAAACTAAGGTGATTGTTTTACATTCTGTATACCTAGATTTAAATTAATTACAATGCAACATTTACAGTTTATTTCTAAATCTCTTTTTGTTTGATCAGAAGTAATGATTGTTCATGTTTACACAGTAGTCTGGGATTTTGATCAGTTTATTAGTGCACAGGGCGGGTAAACCATTGTTGCACTGTTGTGAGGTAACCCTCCAGCAGAAGCAGTACTGAGAACATCATGAGTAGCCTATTCCATCTTGTCTATGCTTTCTATACTTACCTATTACTACAAGCAAACTTAAACCCCAGTCCTTTATTAAACGTTGCTTCTATTTTGTGTATCTGCTTCAGACTGTTGCAATACACACAGGCCTCTAACTTGTTGTTAGTTCTATACTGAACCATAATGAATCGGTTATAGAGTACCACTATTTTCTTTGGATTGTATTGTAGGCCACACAGTATTCATTCTACATAGCTTCGCAGAGCAGGGTGTAATTATCAGAATATCCAGCAGATGGAGCTCATGTATAAAAACATTTACACCAAAAAGCAGTTATAATTTAGCTACCTATGTAATAACTCGAGTTCTTAGCCACTTAATGATGAAGTGTGACTAAATGTTGGACCCTGGTCTATATATGTTGGACCATTGCCTCGTGCAAATTCATAGAAGTCAGCTGGGAACTTCTTCCACCCGTTCTATCCCATTCAACTGGGGTACACAGAATAGAGCTCCTTTAGGCTTTACAGGTGCCGCCATAAATTAGAGTTCCCCACTGAATGAATAAAAAGGTTCCAATTCATACTTCATATTAATGGCTGGGAAATGGGAGAACAGATTAAACATTTAACACTCAAGTTTGGACACTTGAAGACCTTTCAAACAGGGACTAAAGTCCTCTTGAATTTGAATAATTAGTCTCCATTCCTACAGGGGGAACAATGAAGATCAATAATTCAGAGAGGTTTCATACAGTATATATTGCCTCAGCAGGCCTTTTTGTTCTGCGCCAATTAATCTCTGCTGATGATTCTGTATTCACGTCAGCTCTCAGTGTCCTGGCGCAGGCTCCCCTGGAAACACAGGGAGGAAGGGGAAGGAGTATGACAGAGACACTCTTCATCTACTGAGACCATAAATACCATGGTAGGTGGTAAATACCATGGTAGGTGGAAATGGGAGCAAACTCATAGTCTATAAATATATTGTGCACGTGTTTGTGTTCGTACACGCCTACGTGTGTGTGTGCATGTAATGTTTTGCTGTAAGTAAGCTACATATACTATATGTGCTCGGCAAAAATGCCAAGCACATACAGTATATGTACAGAAAACGTGTAACACTGGCTTAACCATAGAGCCATTTTCAGTAGAAATCTGTTCATACGTGGCCTAAATATAAAATCAGAGATAATGGAATATGATGTATTAAATATACATACATACAGTAACATACATACACACCATATCACCATGCTACCAGATCTCGCACTCAGTCAGAGAGCAGGTGGGTGGAAGGAAGTTAGTTTTGGACTGTTGTAGTCCTGACAGCTGGTTATGGAAGTTGGCCAATGCCAGAGAGGAAAACCCTGCCGACTAGCTACTCATATCCCTCATTGGTTGGAGGAGATTGCACTCCATAATAGTCATGCCAATAAAGCCATCTGCCATCAGGATATAAATGGGTATAAGAGGAATGGGCTGCATGGTTTCTATGTGAGACTGATATGCAGAGAATGTACAGAAATATGCTGATTAGGGCTGTGCCGATTACTTGATAAGTATTTTTAATACAGGCATTTCACACACAGTTTATAGACCAGATGCACCACATAACGTTTTATTTCACTTTTGAGAGTCGTATGCTTGAAAATGGGGTTAAAGAGAAGATATTTTAAAAATCTCTCTATATATCCACTCATATATTCTCTACAATTTAGTCATCCCCCTCTCTTCCCTCCTCATGCCACATTGACCCGAACAGCCAGTCAGATCAGACGATACTGCTAAACACAATTGTATTCCAAACATGTGAGTGTAATGATGTGTTTAGATTAGAATGTGGTGGAGAGAGTTCCAGATTTAGTCACCAGATGGTGGCAGAAGTCTGTGACTAACCCATAGTTTGGCTCTACTTTTGGCTCTGCCATGGCTATGATGGGTTTTGCACAACTTCTGTCATTTTTACAAATATCAATGGAAAAGTATGTCTGTTATCCTCGTACACTAACCTTACTCTAACTTTTAGTGGTAACTAGAATAATGGTGAGCATTATTCAATCAAACATAACCAGGTCTCCTAACTGAAAAATCTAGAATGAACGTGTGAATTTATACACACTCGGACCACCAGAAAATGTAGAATGCTTTCAGCGTTTGCTTTTCAGGGCACAGCCCACGAATACCTCGCTGTCTCATTCAACAAATGTGTAGAGGCAGTCTCACACCCCTCAGAAACAAGGGGCTGAGAGTCTCTGCCTACATAGATGATTACCTGCTATGCTCCCCATCCCAGGAGCAGACGGTATGAGACACAGCTTCCCTTCTAACCCACCTCTCAGAGCTGGGGTTATAGATCAATCAGATAAAGAGCTGTTTGGTGCAAACACACAGAATAAGCAAGCTCAGATTGGGAAAATATGTTTTGAATGGTCCATCTTGGAATTGTAAATCCGGCCTCTTTTTCTTTGATGACAAAATATGTGTACTGTAACTGAGAAAGTAATACTAAGTGTATGTTGTGTAGTAACCTGCTCATGTGCTTCACCCAATTAATTTGGTCTATTTTCACCTCTTAATTTCGCCTACTGTTTTGACTCGGTGGTGCACATGCAGCCTATAACCTTTTTTTGAGAAATGTAATCATTGAATATTGTAAGAGCTTTCATTGTCTGCTTACATGCCCCCTTTATTTATCCTATGGTTCTGACTTGCTGTACAGGGAGAACGCTGTAAGAACGGCCCATGTTCTGAATTCTGTCGCTGTACATTTCAAAGGTGCTAAACAGTTATACTGTCTACGTCTGTCCTGGCTCGCTCCTTAATGTCTTAATCGAAATTGCAGATTGCCTCTTATCTACTTGTTGTCCCCTTATGCCATAGTTTGTACATCTCAATTGTCAGTAGAAACCACATTTGTTTAAGCAAGTCAGCCATATCAGCTATATATTTTTAAAAGGCAGTAAATGAGGCTGAAGGAACTGTTTCGCTGCCAGATAAGACTCCGTTGATAGCCAGGTGTAGCGGTGGTAAGGTGTTGGGACTGCTGTTGGGACAGCTTTATGTAGGCCCTAACAGTTTCTGGGAACCGTTTGTCACCGTTATAGTGCAATTAGTGTATTGTTTAGTGTGGAGCTGTGTTATGTTGTGTAGTGGCTTTGCTGGCATGCATCCCACAAGATTTCAATGCTAAAACCCCACTGCTACTGAGGATGAGAGACTTCCAGCACTGGGTGTCTGCCCATTGCCTGTGTACATGGCGTCACCTCAATCGTCAGATAATGTGACATCTGCTTGACCCTCGCTCTTTGCCACTGGAAGAGCCTCTTGATCTCCGTTTCTGGCAGTCCCATACGGGTAGTGGCAACGAGGAAGGTGGTGATGACAGATGCATCACTCACAGGCTGGGACGCAGTTCACGAGGGGAATGCAATAAATGGAGTGGAGACCCCACAACTCCACATTACTCGCATAAATTACCTCAAATTGCTGACAGTGTTTCTTTCGTTGAGACACTTTCGACCCTCCCTTCAGAATTGTTACGTCTTGATCAGAACGGACAATACGACTGTGGTGGCGGGGTGGCACTCGCTCCCTGCGCGTACACAGACGATCCGTAAGGATTATTCTGTTGAGCAGAGCATACCTACTTTCACTACGTACAACTCATGTCTCAGGCATACTAAACGTAGGAGCGGAATTATTGTCCAGAGGGAATCCCCATCACCAGGAATGGAGACTCCATCCCCAAGTGCTGAAACACTTCTTCTCCTCTAAGCCTCCCCCACTTTAGTCTGAGTGAGTGAGCTGCATGGAGTCGTGTGAAGTACTTAAGTAAAAAATACTTGAAAGTACTACTTAAGTAGTTTTTTACTAGTACTTCACTAGTACTTTACTTTACTATTTATATTTTTGACTACTTTTACTTTTACTCCACTACATTCCTAAAGCAAATCATGTGAAAATACTTGTTACATTTTGAATGCTTCGCAGGACAGGAAAATGGTCTAATTCACTCACTTAAAGAGAAAATCCCTGGTCGTCCCTACTCTATCTGATCTGGCGGTCTCACTAAACACAAATGCTTAGTTTGTAAATTATGTCTGAGTGTTGGAGTGTGCCCCTCGCTATCCGTAAATATAAAAAACGATAAAATCGCAGCATCTGGTTTTCTGGATATAAGGAATTTGAAACGATTTATACTTTTACCTTTACTTTTGATGCTGAAGTATATTTAAAACCAAATACGTTTTTACTTAAGTACGATTTTAGTGGGTGACTTTCATTTTTACTTGAGTCATTTTCTATACAGGTATGTTTACTTTTACTCAAATATGAAAATTGGGCACTTTTTCCACCACTTGCTGCATGCACTGTCAGTTCACCATTTCTGCCTACAGTTTGCCCAGGGTTTTTCCAAAGTTTCCTTGTTGCCCAACCTGCCTTTATTCTTAAGGTCAGAGGTAATGACAATTGTCTAGACTTGGAGCTTGTGGCTTTCCACCTGTTGACCTTTCCCTTATATGGAAGAAGAGCGTCTCCACTGTTTCTGTCCAGTACACGCATTGCACATTTACTATGACAGAACGAGAGCTTTGTGTGCTGGTCACCGCCCTGCAAGTTATCACATTGGATTGTGGAAGCTATTATACTGAACAAAAATATAAACGCAACATGTACTGTAAACTCTTGGTTTCATGAGCTGAAATAAAAGATCCCCAAAATGTTCCATACACACAAAAATCTTATTTCTCTTGAAGTTTGTGAAGATGTTTCTTTACATCCCTGTTAGTGAGCATTTCTCCTTTGTCAAGATAATCCTTCCACCTGACAGGTGTGACATATCAAGAAGCTGATTAAACAGCAAGATCATTACACAGGTGCACCTTGTGCAGGGGACAATAAAAGGTCACTCCAAAATGTGCAGTTTTGCCAAAATGTCTCAAGTTTTGAGGAAGTTTGCAATTGGCATGCTCACTGCAGGAATGTCCACTAGAGCTGTTGCCAGATAATTTAATGTTCATGTCTCTACCATAAGCCGCCTCCAACGTCGTTTTAAAGAATTTGGCCCTACGTCCAACCGGCCTCACAACCGCAGACCACATGTAATCACTCCAGCCCAGGACCTCCACATCCAGCTTACTCGCCTGCCAAGATCGTCTGAGACCAGCCCCCAGACAGCTGATGAAACTGTGGGTTTGCACAACCAAAGAATTTCTGCACAAACTGTCAGGAACCATCTCCCGGAAGCTCATCTGCATGCTCGTTGTCCTCTTCCGGGTCTTGACCTGACTGCAGCTCGGCGTCGTAACCGACTTCAGTGGGCAAAAGCTCACCTTCGATGGCCACTGGCATGCTGGAGAAGTGCGCTCTTCACAGATCAATCTCGGTTTCAACAGTACCGGGCAGATGTCGGGTATGGCATTTTGTGGTCGAGCGGTTTGCTGATGTCATAGTTATGAACAGAGTGCATAAGCAACGGACACCGAATACAGTTGCATTTTATTGATGGCAAATTGAATGCACAGAGATACTGTGACGAGATCCTGAGGTACGTTGTTGTGCCATTCATCCACCGCCATCACATCATGTTTCAGCAGCTGAAAATGTCCCAGTTCTTCAATGGCCTGCATACAGGCTCGTGCGGTGGAGGAGATCTTCATGGGCTATACTCAGCCTTGTCTCAGGGTAGTAAGTTGGTGGTCTGTTGACCCCTCTAGTGGTATGGGGATGGGGTTATATCCTGCCTGGCTGGCCCTGCCCTGTCAGGGGGTATCGTCTGACGGGGTCACAGTGTCCCCCGACACGCCCCTGTCTCAGCATCCAGTATCTATGGTGCAATAGTCTATGTGCCAGGGAGCTAGGGTCAGTCTGTTATATCTGGTGTAATTCTCCTGTCTTATCTGGTGTCCTGTATGTTAAGTATGCTCCCTCTAATTCTATATCTCCCTTTCACCCTCCCCTCCTGGAGGACCTGAGACCTAGGACCATGCCTCAGGACCACCTCCACCAGTTCCCCAATCAATCTACTTGTATTTCACCCTCTGTTTCCCATCATGTTTTGTGTGTAATTGTTTCATGTTATGTGGTGTTCGTTTACGGGCTTTACTTTTATGTTCCGTTTTTTGAGCGCGTTTGATTTATGTAGTGCTCTCGTTTTTGGAACTATAATAAAAGTGTGCCTGTTCATTATACTCTGCTCTCCTGCACCTGACTTCGCCTCCAATACACCATTGACAGTCACCCATTGAGTATATTTGGGATGCTCTGGATTGATGTGTATGACAGCTTGTTCCAGTTCCTGACAATAATCCAGCAACTTCGCACAGCCATTGAAGAGGAGTGGTCAACATTCCGCAGGCCACAATCAACAGCCTAATCAACTCTATGCTAAGGATAGTGGTCACATCAGATACTGACTGGTTTTCTGATCGACACCCCTACCTTTGTATGTGTGACCAACAGATGCATATCTGTATTCCCAGTCATGCGAAATCCATAGATTAGGGCCTCATGAATTTATTTCAGTTGACTGATTTCCTTATGTGAACAGTGATTCAGTAAAATCTGTTTCATCTTGCATTTATATTTTTGTGTAGTAGCAAGGGGTTACACCCTCCGGAGGGCCTTAGGGCCTGTGAGCTTACTCCACCAGAGGTATGGATAATTCTTGGGCACTATTCAAGGGCATCTCCTTACAAGAGATTTGCGGTGCGGCTTGTTGGTTATTCCCTCATACTTTTATGAAGTTTTACCGGCTAGATGTCACTTCACCTTCTTTGGCACATACTGACTTCAGTGTCAGGCCTCTGAGGATTGATATGTTGAGACTAGCTGGCTTCAGAGAGCATGTTTGCGATACGGGAGTTGTTCATATCCCACATGTGAGATATCGAAACAAATAATTGAATAAGGGGCCTCCTGGGTGGCGCAGTGGTCTACGGCACAGCATCGCAGCGCTAGCTGTGCCACCAGAAACCCTGGGAGTTGTAGCGATGAGACAAGATGAGACAAGATAGTAATTACTAACAACAATTGGATACCACGAAATTGGGGAGAAGAAGGGGGTAAAATTTTAATTATATCTATTTTTTTTTATTTAAAAAAATATAATAATTGAATGAGAACTCAAGGTTACTTGTGTAACCGAGGTTCTCTAATATTATGAGTGGGATATCTCATCGCATTCCACCACTCTCAAAAGTGCGAGGAAGTTTGGCATGCTCGAGAATTACCAGAGGGTGGGCGAGTGGCTCCTTATAATGAGGCGAGAGGCTCACCTCATTCGCCACTCGACCGTTCTGTCTCTGACAGATGTGTGTATTAGGTTCTTCCCATATGTGAGATATCTCACAAATAATATCAGAGATCCTGAGTTATGCAAGTAATCTTTACTCGTCTCTTTTTGAATTAATATGCATTAAGTATGCATTTGGTTATTGGACATAGGATAGCATACCAAGGTATATTACAAGTGCATTATGTAATATTGTTTAATATTAATATTATATCCAACCTCTACAGGATCGGTGGGTCGCACACGGGACGTTTGAGCTAACGTAGGCTAATGTGATCAGCATGAGGTTGTAAGTAACAAGAACATTTCCCAGGACATAGACATATCTGATATCGGCAGAAAGCTTAAATTCTTGTGAATCTAACTGCACTGTCCAATTTACAGTAGCTATTACAGTGAAAGAATACCATGACATTGTTTGAGGAGAGTGCACAGTTATGATCTAATGTGTTATCTTCTCCTACATTAATTTCACATTTCCATAAACTTCAAAGTGTTTCCTTTTAAATGGTATCAAGAATATGCATATCCTTGTTTTGGGGCCTGAGCTAAAGATGGTTAGATTTGGGTATGTCAATTTCGGTGAAAATTGAAAAAAAGGAGCAGATCCTTATTAACAATAGTAAGACATTTCTGTTCTATTAATGCTGTGTTTCTTAAAGGGATGGTACCACGCTAGATACCTGCAGCTGGTTTAGACGTACAGTCAAGGACATGGGGTGGGATAGAGATAAACCTGTGGAACAAAATAGATCTGTACTGTTACAAAATAATTTTCTGTCACTGAGTAACTTGGTCACGTGGCACATAAGACAAAGAGCCTCTGAGAGTGACCACAGTTCTTTGATCCATCCTGTTCTAGTCATAATCTTTCAAGGGCACAGCCGTGGAGATATGAGGTGAACAGAGGCTGGCTTGAGCACTGTTAACAATTCTATAAGCAGAAAGTAGTAACGTTATCACTTGTTTGTGCGCTATGAACTGACAACACATACCCACAAGAAGAAAACAAGGTGACTTATGATGCCCTGATCTGCCGGGAGGGGTGGAACCAGCCATGACTAAGCATTTTTAGGTCTGCTATAATATACCCTGTATTCTCTGTATGATTTTAAGTTCTCGGTCTTACACTCAAGAGTGTGGGATCGACCAGCTCCCTTATTGCAATTCGTATATTAAAGATTGGCTGTTTGAAGAAATAACAAAGTTTCTCTCACTTGATTAGAATTTCCACAACAAAATGCACATTCTATAGATACTGTATATATATATATATATATATACCATATATATGTACCATTTTCTACACTTACTACAAATCAGCCCTAATTACATTTTCTATTCTGTTCCTAAAGGCAAAAAATGTGCTTCTCTTGGGAATTGATGTGAAAAAGTTACCTTGATCATCTGAATGCTCAGTTTTACATAGTACCATTGAAATTCACTCTTAAGGCAACGCAAAATGTATAAAACACCTGACTCAAAGTGGTAATCTTATGCATGGCTAACCTAGATGAAATAACATTGTTTCATTACACACCATTCACTATTCCTGTATGTACAGTGCATTCGGAAAATATTCAGACCCCTTGACTTTTTCCACATTTTGTTATGTTACAGCCTTATTCTAAACTGGATTAAATTGTTGTTGTCTTTCCTCATCGAGCTACACACAATACCCCATAATGACAAAGCAAAAACTGTTTTTTAGAAACTTTTGCAGATTAATAAAAAAATATATATATATATTTGTTTTTAAATAACATTTACATAAGTATTCAGACTCTTTACTCAGTACTTTGGCAGTGATTACAGCTTTGAGTATTCTTGGTATGACGCTACAAGCTTGGCACACCTGTACGTGGGGAGGTCCTTCCATTCTTCTCTGCAGATCCTCTTAAGTTCTGTCAGGTTGGATGTGGAGTGTCGCTGCTGTCACACCCTGATCATAGTTTGCTTTGTATGTTCTATGTTTTGTTTGGTCAGGGTGTGATCTGAGTGGGCATTCTGTGTTGGATGTCTTGTTTGTCTGTTTCTGTGTTTGGGCCTGATATGGTTCTCAATCAGAGGCAGGTGTTAGTCATTGTCTCTGATTGGGAGCCATATTTAGGTAGCCTGTTTTGTGTTGAGTTTTGTGGGTGATTGTTCCTGTCTTTGTGTTTGTTACACCAGATAGGGCTGTTTTTGTTTTTTTCACGGTTCTTGTATATTGTTCTATTTTCATCTTTATTAAAGATGTATCTAAATAACCACGCTGCGTTTTGGTCCACCTCTCCTTCAACAGAAGAAAACCAACAGAACCACCCAAGGACCAAGCGGTGTGGTAAACAGCAGCTGCAGCAAAAGCAGCAGCAGGAGAAGCAACAGAGGCAGCAGCAGCAGCAGCAGCAGTGGGACAGGCTGCACTATATGGAGAAATGGACTTGGGAGGAGATCCTAGACGGGAAAGGACCCTGGGCAGAAACAGGGGAATATTGCCGCCCCAAAGCCGAGCTGGAGGCAGCGAAAGCAGAGAGGCGGCATTATGAGGAGCTAGCACGGCAGAGCGGATGGAAGCCTGAGAGTCAGCCCCAAAAATGTATTGGGGGGGCACACAGGAAGTGTGGCGAAGCCAGGTAGGAGACCTGCGCCAACTTCCTGTGCTTACCGGGGAGCGAGAGATACCGGGCAGGCACCGTGTTATGCTGTGGAGCGCACGGTGTCCCCAGTGCGGGTGCATAGCCCGGTGCGGTACATACCAGCTCCGCGTATCAGCCGGGCTAGAGTGGGCATCGAGCCCTGTCACACCCTGACCATAGTTTGCTTTATATGTTCTATGTTTTGTTTGGTCAGGGTGTGATCTGAGTGGGCATTCTATGTTGGATGTCTTGTTTGTCTGTTTCTGTGTTTGGGCCTGATATGGTTCTCAATCAGAGGCAGGTGTTAGTCATTGTCTCTGATTGAGCCATATTTAGGTAGCCTGTTTTGTGTTGGGTTTTGTGGGTGATTGTTCCTGTCTTTGTGTTTGTTACACCAGATAGGGCTGTTTTCGGTTTTGCATGTTTCTTGTTTTTGTATATTGTTCTATTTTCATCTTTATTAAAGATGTATCTAAATAAACCACGCTACGTTTTGGTCCGCCTCTCCTTCAACAGAAGAAAGCCGTGACAGCTGCACAACTATTTTCAGGTCTCTCCAGAGATGTTTGATTGGATTCAAGTCCGGGCCGTGACTGGGCCACTCAAGGAAATTCAGAGACCTGTCCCTAAGCCACTCCTGCGTTGTCTCGGCTGTGTTCTTAGGGTCTTTGTCCTGTTGGAAGGTGAACCTTTGCCCCAGTCTGGGGGTTCTGAGAGCTCTGGAGCAGGTTTTCAACAAGGATCGCTCTGAGCTTTGCTCTGTTTATCCTTTCCTCATTCCTGACTTGTCTCCCAGTCCCTGTCGCTGAAAAACATCCCCACAGCATGATACTGCCACCACCATGCTTCACCGTAGGGATGGTGCCAGGTTTCCTCCAGACGTGACGCTTGGCATTCAGTCCAAAGACTTGAATCTTGGTTTCATCAGACCAGAGAGTCTTGTTTCTCATGGTCTGAAAGTCCTTTAGGTGCCTTTTGGCAATGTGCATTTTACTGAGAAGTGGCTTCCGTCTGGTCACTCTACCATAAAGTCCTGATTGGTGGAGTGCTGAAGATATGGTTGACTTTCTGGAAGTTTCTCCCATCTCCACAGAGGAACTCTGGAACTCTGGAGTGACCATTGCGTTCTTGGTCACCTCCCTGACCAAGGCCTTTCTCCCCCGATTGCTCAGTTTGGCTGGGCGGCCAGCTCTAGGAAGAGACTTGGTGATTCCAAACTTCTTCCATTTAAGAATGAGGAAGGCCACTGTGTTCTTGGGGACCTTCCATGCTGCAGACATTTTATGGTACCCTTCCCCAGATCTGTGCCTCAACACAATCCTGTCTCGGATCTCTATGGACAATTTCTTCAACCTCATGGCTTGGTTTTTGCTCTGACATGCACTGTCAACTGTGGGACCTTATAAAGACAGGTGTGTGTGCCTATCCAAATCATGTCCAATCAATTGAATTTACCACAGCTGGACTCCTAGCAACATCTCAAGGATGATCATTGGAAGCAGGATGCACCAGAGCTCAACTTCGAGTCTCATAGCAAAGGGTCTGAATACTTGTGTTTTTATTTTTAATACATTTTGTACATCTGCAGAGAAGAATGGCGGGGAAACTCCCTAAGTACAGGTGTGCCAAGCTTGTAGCATCATACCCAAGAAGACCCGAAGCTGTAATAGCTGTCTAAGGTGCTTCAAGTACTGAGTAAAGGGTCTGAATACTTATGTAAATGTGATATTTTTTTACACATTTGCAAAACTGTCTATACAGTTTTTGCTCTGTCATTATGGGATATTGTGTGTAAATTGATGAGGAAAAACAACAAATTAATCCTATTTTAGAATAAGGCTGTAACGTTACAAAATGTGGAAAAGGTCAAGGGGTCTGACTACTTTGAATGCACTGTATGTCTGAGCTGGACATCCAGAATAAGCAAATTGCAGCATATCTTGGAAGGGTCGCACTCTAAAACCTTTTCCACTCCTCAGCCTGGACGTCGTGCCACTGCCTCGCCATTGTGTCGACACTCTCTGACTGACTGGCCAGGGCAGCCCTGCAATGACCCCTCCTAGTGAAGCCACGTTTCCCCTCCCATCTCACCCGCCCTTCCCATCCAGCTCTACAGAGATGATGGAATCCACCCCAACCATCCAGGAGCCTGGACCCTCTCTTCATATTTTAAGGCTGAGTTAAGAAATTGACTCAGAGACTGACCAAGCCTCGCTCAGGTAATACCTCCCATCCATTCTAAGCCTTGTTGTCGTACTGTTGTCTATACTGCCAGAGGTGTTGTCACTTGTAATCTTGTACCCATTTGTTTATACTCCACTCTTAGATCTGCTATTGTTAGCTCAAAAGAGGAGAACACTGTGGTCTGCTCACCCAGTACTATTAGTTCAAATGTGAATTTTATAAACTTGAATAACCCCTTGGTTTTCAAATTACGTAGGGGGCTTGGGCTGTTGCACAAAAGCAACCAAAGCCCATGTAAGTCAGTTTATGACATTTCATCATTGGTTACTCTGAGTTCCTCATACTGACATTGGTTGCGGTTTCAGGCCCTTTGGTGCCCTCCTTGGAAAAGTAATTCAAAATTCCCTATTATTACAAATAGGGATAGAACAAATAGTGCAGTTCTATGCAATCTTATAGCCATACCAACTATATCAATACCAACCTTTAGACAGGGCCTGCAACCACCTATTCAACATAGCTTGTTTGAGTTGGCAACTCCATGTGACTAAAAATCATAAAGGACTTGGGTAGATGCATCTGAACATTAGGAGCTTAGTTCCTTAATTGGATTACATCAAGATCTGGGCTATGCAGACAAATCCGGACATTCTGGTATTGACTGAAACTTGGTTTTCTGGGGGCATTCTGGACACTGGTATTAATAATATTGAGGGTTATAATGTGTTCAGAGCTGACAGACAGGGTAGAGGTGGTTGAGTGGCCATTCTTATGAAAAATAATTTACTGAAATCCATCTACCTTGCCAAATGTTTTTTGATACAGTATTTAAGTCTTTGTCTGTTATAGGGGTCTTACCGTCCTCCCTCGGCTAACCTTAGTGCACTCAAGAAGTTAACTAGTTTGTTGTCTTATTTTACTAAATCAGAAGTTATTATCCTGGGTGACCTAAATGTATGATTGGGAAATGCAGGCTTCAGACAATCTAAAAGACATGTGTAATGATCTAAAGCTGCTTACTAAGCCTACACGGCCCAACCTCAAAGATCCTTCAAACTCAACTCTGATAGATCCTATTCTAACGAGTACACCAGAGATATATGGTTCTACTGGTGTCTTCGACCAAGATATTAGTGACCATTGCCCAGTTGTTAGTGTTACAGATGTGAGAATAGAAACATCTAAGCCTCGTGCCATCCCAAAGAGGAACTTTAAAAACTTCAGTGAACAGGCTTTGTTACATTATATTTATTTTAGTGACCTTGATTGTATTTCCTGCTATCCCTGAACCTGATTTAGCTTTCAGCCTTTTTTCATATGTCTTCAATACTATTGTAAATAATCATAGTCCTTTAAAAAAAAAAAGGGTTAAAGGTAGGTCGAATGCCTGGTACACCCCTGAGGTATCAGTCATTCATAAAAGAGATGATGCTTGGGTCAAGGCAAGGAACACAGGCTTAGGCCCGGATTGGCAAGCTTTTAAGCAACTGAGGAATCATTGTGTAAGACAAATTAGAAAGGCTAAATCTGATTATTATGTATCCGCTCTTTCGGATTGTAATGGGAACCTAGCTAAATTCTGGCATACTGTCAAATCCCGGAAGGGTTCTACTTCCTCCTCTCTGCCACAACAAATGAATTCAAACACCAGACTCATTAAAGGAAAAATTGTCATCATTGATGCATTTAATCACCATTTTATTTAAGCAGGCTTTCTCTTTGAAAGAACTTCTAAGCCTACTCACAATGATACTGGGCTGGATGCTGATAAGGGAAACTTGCTGAATGATCAGAGAAATTATAATCAAAGCTTTTCTTTTAGGCTATTTACAGAAAAAAAAGTCCTGGATGATTTGCTAGCAATAGACAACAAGAAATCCACAGGGGCCGACCAATTGGCTCCTGGTCTGCTTAAGTGTGCAGCGCCCATCATTGTTGGCTCAATAACCCACATTTTGTTATTTAACATTGTTATCAGGAAATATTCCAAAATTATGGAAATCAGCTCTTGTCCTGCCACTCCATTAGAGTGGGGATAGTAGTGACGTTAATAATTGTCACCCCATTAGGTTTCCTTGTCTAGCTAAGATTCTAGAATCCTTGGTAAATGTACAACTTTGCTCTTTTTTTATCTGAGAAATGTATTTTGAATGTAAACCAATCAGGGTTTAGGCCTGGGCATAGAACTAGTACAGCAACCACTTTAGTTGTTAATGATCTGGTCAATGCTTTAGACACAAATTAAATGTGCTGCTTTGTTTGTGGACCTTTCAAAAGCTTTTGATAATGTTGATCATGCTATGTTAGTGAATAAGTTGTCCTCGCTAGGTCAGAGCTCTGACGCCTGTTGATGGTTTCATGATTATCTTAGTGACAGAACTCACGCCATTGTGATTGATGGGGTTAAATCTGATTTTGATGGGGTCGATTTTGGGACCTGTTCTGTTCACTATTTATATAAACACCATTGGTCAATCTGTAAAAAAAAGATTAAATGTCATCTACAGTGGGGCAAAAAAGTATTTAGTCAGCCACCAATTGTGCAAGTTCTCCCACTTAAAAAGATGAGAGGCTTGTAATTTTCATCATAGGTACACTATAACTATGACAGACAAAATGAGAAAAAAATTCCAGATAATCACATTTTACTTAGGCATTTGGATTGATATGGATTTGACAATTAAAAAACATACAGTATATTTTGGAAGGTATTCCGACCCCTTGACTTTTTCCACATTTTGTTACTTTACAGCATCATTCTAAAATTGATTAAATGGTTTACCCCTCATCAATCTACACACAATACCCCATAATGACAAAGCAAAAACTGTTTTAGACTTTTTTTCAAACAAAAAAATAACAATAACGGAAATATCACATTTTCATAAGTATTCAGAACCTTTACTCAGTACTTTATTGAAGCACCTTTGGCAGCGATTACAGCCTTGAGTCTTCTTGGGAAACGCTACAGGTTTGGCACACCTGTATTTGGGGAGTTTCTCCCATTCTTCTCTGCATATCTTCTCAAACTCTGTCAGGTTGGATGGGTAGCGTCACTGCACAGCTATTTTCAGGTCTCTCTAGAGGTGTTCGATAGGGTTGAAGTCCGGGCTGTGGCTGGGCCACTCAAGAACATTCAGAGACTTGCTCGCTAACAGGGATGTAAACAAATTTCTGCATAAAATTTGAGAGAAATAAGCTTTTTGTGCATATGGAATTTTTTGTTGTTGTGTATACTCGTGTTGTATGGTGCAAGGCACATTTGAAAAATAGACTTAGGTCTCAATATGTATTCCCTGGTAAATAAAAAGGTCAAATAGTTGTTTCTTCCATGTAGTCATAGCTCTATTTAATGCTATGAGTTTTCCAGCCTCTGTTATGGACCTGGGGGCTGTGAAGAGACCTCTGGCTGCATGTCTTGTGTGGTACCGATGAGTGTCAAAACTGTGTGCCAACATCTTGAACAGATAGTTCGGTACCATTAACCCAACAATACCTCAACTTTGAGCCAGGAGAGATTGACACGCATACCCTGACATTCGTCCTCCGTGCACTTCTAAGTGCAATACGTGCCGCTCTGTTCTGGACCAACTGCAATTTTCCTATGTCCTTCTTTGCCGCACATGACCACACAACTGACCAGCAGTCCAGGTGAGACAAAACTCGGGCCTGTAGGACCTGCCTGGTTGATTTAGATGTCAAGTAAGCAGAGCAATGTATTTTCCCTCTTCCCATTTTAGCAACCATGGCAGCTTGCTATCTAGGGTTACGCCAAGCAGAATGGTCTCATACACTATTTCAGACTGGTCTCATAGACTAGACATAACATAATAAGCGTAAATCTGGGACACTCAAATTAGTATGATATAGTATGTTACGTTAGCAACTTTCCTACTACTTACTACTTTTTAGCTACTTTGCAACTACTTAGCATGTTAGCTAAACCTTCCCCTGACCTTAATCCTTTAACCTAACGCCTAACTTTAATCCTAACCTTAACTCTTTTAGCAAACCCTTCCCCTAAACCTAACCTTAACCCTTTAACCAAACTCCTAACCTTAACCCCTAACCCCCAGAGCTAGCTAACATTAGCGTTAGCCACCTAGCCACATAGCTAACATATCATACGTTTAGCAAATTCGTAAAATATTTTACGTTTTGCAAATTCTTAACATAATGTTCGAATTGCAACTCGTAGCATATCATATGAAATGGATGATGGACATCCAGAAATTAATACATACCATACAAAATGTAAAATATCATACATACTAAATGGATATCTCGGAGTTACGTACAGAATAATGTGAAATGCTCTATTGTATTATTCAGTAATAGATCTAGATGAGGTTTAGGGTTGAGTGGTGAGTGATTTGTCCACAAAAATTATTATTTTAGTGTTTGAGATATTTAACACCAGCCTATTGCTAGCTACCCATTCTAAAACTGTCTGGAGCTCTATGTTAAGGGTGTCAGTTATTTATTTTACTATCGTAGCTGATGTATAAGGTTGAGTCGTCAGCGTACATAGACACACAGGCTTTATTCAGGATCAGGGGAAGGTCATTATAAAAATTGAAAACAATAATGGCCCAAGCTGGCTGCCCTGCAGTACACCACACTCAAAAGAATTTGCATTAGAGAGGTTTCCATTAAAGAAAACCCATTGTGTTCTATTAGATAGGTAACCCTCAATCCATGATAAGGCAGAGGATGTAAATCTATAACACCTATGCACTGAAATCTAACAAAAAAGCTGCACTGAAATCAAACACGATTATTTATATTTTTTTGCTAAGCACCGGTAACAGGCTGATTGGTCAGGCTGTTTGAACCATTGAAGGATGCTATTCTTGGGCAGCGTTATGACCTTTGCCTCCCTCCAGGCCTGAATGCACACATCGTCTTCTAGGCTTAAATTAAAGATGTGGCAAACAGGAGTCGCAATGTATTCCACTACCAAGACATTTACCATCCACATTGTTGGTACCAGGTGGCTTGTCCTTATTTAAAGATAGAAAGAAAAAAATCCCCGCTTCCACACCAACTTTGCGGAACTCAAAGCTACAGTGCTTATCTTTCATTATTTGGTCCGTTATGCATGAATATGAAGGCTCAGCTTTTGTTGTTTGCTAATCTTGTCAACAAAAAAAGTATTAAAGTGGTTTGCAATATCAAAGGGTTTTGTTACTAACAAGCCATATTTTTTTGCCTAGAATTTCATTTAAAGTACTTCAGAGCTTTTTACTATTGTTCTTTATATAATGCATCTTCATTCCATGGTATACTTTCTTCTTATTTTTGTTAAGTTTAGTGACGTGATTTCTCAGTTTACTGTATGTTTGCCAATCTGCTGTGTTGTCAGACTTATTTGCTATTCCCTTTGCCTCATCCCTCTCAGCCATACAGTTTTTCAATTCATCATCTATCCATGGGGATTTTTCCGCTATAGCAGTCAGTTTCTTGATTTATTGTCATGTATTCTTTCTCCAGACTCTCACACCACCCCACACCATCACACCACCCCACAACACAACATAACACAACACACCACCCCACAACACACCACCCCACTGCAGAATGGGTGTTTTACAGACAGACCAGTAGATTTCTCTTTCTCTTCCCTTGGAGTGAATTCTAACTAAGGATACCTAACGTCTCATAGGGCTATACCATTGTTCTGGCTGAAATATATTTGAATGAGAAATAGATTACATTTTTCAACTGTTTGAGAAATCATTTGATTGAAGCATCCTTCCTCATGTGATGTACTACTCCAGTTGTTGTAGCCTATACAGTATGTGAAGCCAATGTGGTTTTTAAAAAATTTGATTTTACTTTTATTTAGCCAATGTCGGTTGGGAGTATCCAATGGTATGTTTTTTATTTATTGTAATGGAATATCTCTCTGTAAAGCTGGTTAGTGTGTTTTGCTAGTCATATCTATAAATATTCGGAGATCAGCCATGTTGCATTTCAGAAGGCTCCTTTTCAACTTAATTTGCTGAAGAGTGTTCTGTATGTTTTTTAAAACTCTAACACTGCTCACATAATTTCCTTAGAGAATCATGATTAGTTTTGTCCTTTCAGGGATAAGCATTAGAGGAAGGGACCCTCCTCAGAGAATAGTCTGAACTCAATATATGAAAGCAGAAATTGTCTAAATGTCACATTTGGTTGTATGTTATATAGGTCAAAATAGTGTTGATTGTTTGGTACGTCTGACAAGATTTCCCTTATGGTATTGTGTGAAATTAAAGGATGAAAAATGTGGAAGACACAGGAAGATGATAACAACAACATTTTTTTTTTTAGGTAAACTATAAGAGAGGAGACACCAGAACAACTGGCAGCCGAGTGCATAATGTGTGTGTGGCCTATTGCGGAGGTGGTGCAAGGGAATATAGAAATATAGTATCCTACATAAAATGTATTAGAGTCATTTTTCCCCCCCTTATCATCCCAATGATTTGGTTGCGTAACTGTCAGGTAGGCTAGGTTATAAAAAAATTATAAGCACGTTGCTTTATTCTTCCTCCACATAAGCATCCAATCAAAGAACATCCTCCCCCATCTCAAGTAGACTACAATTACGTGATGGGTGACGTTACAAAATGCGGAGGAGGGCGCTGGGCAGGGACCACTTGGACCAAAGAGGACTCGACGTGATTTAATTTCAACGCAGAAACAACGGATTCAGTAGGCAGTGGACCCGGGCGTCTTGCCGAAGCCAAAGCCCATTGTCTGCTTTTGACAGAGCAGCCAAGGAAAACCGTTCGATTAAATCACTAAAAGGGAGCGGATAGCCACGAAAAGGAGTATCTAGTGGTAGGCAGGCATTGCGGTTTGTGTTTTACAGAAAAGGGCAGGACACGGCCAAAGCGCTTAGTACATAGCTTATAACGGAAAATGAACCACGTCAAGTTTTAATAATATGAGTAAGAACCGCGTTGTGTTGCAATTGGCGACCAATTGATGCGTCTGTGCCGTCTCGTTTTCAGACCACTAGTTCCCGCGGACTCCTTTTGATCACATCATTTTGAAATTGTTACGTCGGGTGTATTCATTTATTTTCCTATTCTAAAGAGTTACTTGTTCAAACCAAGATGAATTTCCAATCGGGGTCGGTGTCCGGTATCTCGCAGCAGTCCCAACCGGCCATGTCCACCCCAGGCACGGTCCCAGCGCCCGTTCCGGTACCAGTACCCCAGTCCATCCCGTCCCAGTTCGGATCAGGATCATCCGGAGGCTCAGGGCAGGGTCAGTTCGGTTCGGGAACAGTATCGGGTCAGGCTTCCCAGGCCGGCCAACAAGGCAACCAGCAGTTTGTTTTGTCCAACTCGGCAGCCATCCGGGCTGAGATCCATCGGTTCGAATCGGTCCACCCGAACATTTACTCAATCTACGACCTGATCGAACGCATTGATGACCTGGCCCTCCAGAACCAGATCCGAGAACATGTGATCTCTATTGAAGGTGAGCAGCAGGGGAAGCATATATTGTCACAAGTATTCGCAGTCACCCCTAGCATTGTCGGTCATCTCCATGATGGGCAATAGCAACACTGTCGCCATGGAGGTAGCCTACAACTCTTTGTTTGGTGACAACAGTCTCACGTTCTGATACAGGCAGATGCATTATTATATCTGGATTTGATATGCCTGATTTTTCTCTTGTCATTAGTGGTGAATATAAAAATGTTGCTCCTGAGCCAGAACAGTGTTGAACCACCATTTCCTTTGCATTTATTTTGTATTGCTTCTCAGCACAACACAGAATATGCCTTAGTTGTGACATATAGTAGGCCGACACAGAGACATTGATGTCACAATTGACACAATAACAAGTCACTAAACAACACTTACAGAATGAGAATAACCGCAGAAAACATATATGCGTGGATACTTGCTGTACATTGAAATCTGAGTTCAATAGCCTACAGATTTGCGTAATGAGTCCTCACTGCCAGCAGCACACACTAATTCTCAAACACACAGTAAGGGCACCTATTTCTTAGCATGCCACTCAAACCATTATACTCCACATCCCCTGTGATATAGGGGTTTTGATTCAGTCCAACACTATAAACTGAGACTTAAAGAGATATAGGGATTATGACAACTCGCGTACACAAAGATCTAGTGCATGTTTCCACGACCACCTCTATCCATTTTCTAAATGTTTGAATTAGTCTCAATTGGCTTAAATCTTCATTTGGATTTAGAAACTAATTTGCACACTCGTGTTTAAGGATTTAAGATAAAGAGCTGGTCTTAGTGGCGGCAAAGGCTTATGCTAACAACAAGTGTTTACCAACGTATTTTGTTTCTTGCATAGGAGACTGAAAGTAGCCGCAGAGTTCAAATCAGAGGGACTGGTTGTGTGTGTGTGTGTGTGTGGTAATAGTACCTGTAACATGACATAGGTCAAGGGTCAAAGTCATTGAAAAAAAAAAAGAGGAACGGAACAAACCTATGATTCGGACCAGGCCCAAATCCCTGACACTCTGAGGATGAACAGGCGGCATTATAGAGGCTGGCATGCGGGACACCTGATGAGACTACAGTATCAGTCAAAAGTTTGGACACACCTCCTCATTCCAGGGTTTGTTTTTCTTTATTTGTACTATTTTCTACATTGTATAATAGTAGTGAAGACACAAAATAAAAAAAACTATGAAATAACACGTATGGAATCATGTAGTATCCAGAAAATTTTAAAACAAATCCAAATATATTTTAAATTCTTCAAAGTAGCCACCCTTTGCCTTGATGACAGCTTTGCACACTCTTGGCATTCTCTCAACCAGCTTCACCTAGAATGCTTTTCCACATATGCTGAGCACTTGTTGGCTGCTTTTCCTTCACTCTGCAGTCCAACTCATCCCAAACCATCTCAATTGGGTTGAGGTTGGGTGATTGTGGAAGCCAGGTCATCTGATGCAGCACTCCATCACTCTCCTTGGTGAAATAGCCCTAACACAGCCTGGAGGTGTGTTGGGTCATTGTCCTATTGAAAAACAAATGATAGTCCCTCTAAGTGCAAACCAGATGGGATGGCATATTGCTGCAGAATGCTGTGGTAGCCATACTGGTTAAGTGTGCCTTGAATTCTTAATAAATCACTGACAGTGTCACCAGCAAATCAGCCCCACACCATCACACCTCCTCCATGCTTCACGGTGGGAACCACTCATGCGGCGATCATCCGTTCACCTACTGTGTCTCATAGAGACACGGCGGTTGGAACCAAAAATCTCACATTTGGACACATCAGACCAAATGACAGATTTCCACCAGTCTAATGTCCATTGCTCATGTTTCTCTGCCCAAGCAAGTCTCTTCTTATTATTGGTGTCCTTTAGTAGTGGTTTCTTTGCAGAAATTCGACCATGAATGCCTGATTCACGCAGTCTCCTTTGAACAGTTGATGTGTCCGTTCATTGAATTTTGTGAAGCTCTAATGAACTTATTCTCTGCAGCAGAGGTAACTCTGGGTCTTCCTTTGCTGTGGCGGTCCTCATGAGAGCTAGTTTCACCATATTTCTTGATGGTTTTTGCGACTGCTCTTGAAGAATCTTTGACTGACCTTCATGTCTTAAAGTAATGATGTACTGTCGTTTCTCTTTTCTTATTTGAGCTGTTCTTTCCATAATATGGCACTTGGTATTTTATCAAATAGAGCTATCTTCTGTATGACACCCCTACCATGTCACAGCAGAACTGATTGGCTCAAACGCATTAAGAAAGAAAGAAATTCCACACATTAACTTTTAACAAGGCACACCTGTTAATTGAAATGCATTCCAGGTGACTGCCTCATGAAGCTGGCTGAGAGAATGTCAAGAGTGTGCAAAGCTGTCATCAAGGCAAAGGGTTGCTACTTTGATGAATCTCAAATATAAAATATATTTTGATTTGTTTAACAACTTTTTGGTTACTACATGATTCCATATGTGTTATTTCATAGTTTTGATGTCTTCACTATTATTCTGCAATGTAAAAATTTAAGAAAAACCCTTGAATGAGTAGTTGTGTCAACTTTTTACTGGTACTGTACATATCCCAACTAGAAGCCATGGATTACATTCAACATGCTCACTGAGCTAAAGGCTCGAGCTGCCGCTTTCAAGGAGTGGGACACTAAATCCGGACACTTATAAGAAATCCCGCTAAGCTCTCTGATTAACCATCAAATAGGCAAAGCGTCAATACAGGACCAAGAGGAAATCCTACTGCACTGGCTCTGACGCTCGTCGGATGTTGCAGGGATTGCAAACTATCACAGATTACAAAGGGAAACCCAGCTGAGAGCCTACCAGATGAGCTAAATTACTTCTATGCTAAATTCAAGGCAAGCAACACTGAACCATGTATGAGAGCACCAGCTGTTCCGAATGACTGTGTCATCACACTTTCTATGTAAGTAAGACCTGTAAACAGGTTGACATTCACAAGGCCGCAGGGCCAGATGGATTACCATGACATGTACTCTGAGCATTTGCTGACAGCTGGCAAGTGTCTTCACTGACATTTTCAACCTCTCCCAGACCGCCTAAAATACCTACATGTTTCAAGCAGACAACCATAGTCCCTGTGCCCAAGAATGCCAAGGTAACCTGTTAAATGACTATTGCCCTGTAGCACTCACATTTGTAGCCATGAAATCTTTTGAAAGACTGGTCATTGCTCACTTCAACACGGTCATCCCAGACATCCTGGACCCACTCCAATTCACATACCGCACCAACAGATCCACAGATGACGCAATCTCTATTGCTCTCCACATTGCCCTTTACCACCTGGATAAAATGAACACCTACGTGAGAATGCTGTTCATTGACTGCAGCTCAGAGTTCAACACCAGTGCCCTCCAATATATTCACTAAATTAACGACCCTGGGATTAAACACCCACCTCTGTAACTGGATTCTGGACTTCCTGACAGGCCGCCCCCAGGTGGTGAGGGTAGGCAACAACACATTCACCATGCTGACCTTCAACATGAGGGCCTCAGGGGTGTGTGCTTAGTCCCCTCCTGTACTCTCTGTTCATCACGACTTCGTGACTGCAGACGACTCCAACACCATCATTTAAGTTTGCTGACGACACAATGTTGGTAGGCCTGATCACCGATGACGATGAGACGCCCTACAGGAAGGAGGTCAGAGACCTGGCAGTGTGGTGCCAGTACAACAACCTCTGCCTCAACATCAGCAAGACAAAGGAGCTAATCATGGACTACAGGAAACTGACTGCCAAGCACGCCCCCATTCACATCGACGGGGCTGTAGTGGAGTGGGCTGAGAGCTTCATGTTCCTCGCTAAGGACCTCTCATGGTCCAAATACCCCAACATAGTCGTGAAGAGGGCACAACAACCCCTCTGTCCCCTCAGGAGGCTGAAAAGATTTGGCATGGGCCCTCAGATCCTCAAGTTCTACAGCTGCACCATTGAGAGCATCTTGACTGGCTGCATCACCCCTTGGTATGGCAACAGCTTGGAATTCCGACCGCAATACGCTATAGAGAGTAGTGTGTACATCACTGGGGCAAAGCTCCCTGCCATCCAGGACGTCTATACCAAGCAGTGTCAGAAGGCCCTAAAAATGGTCAGACTCCACACGCCCAAGTCATAGACTGTTCTATCGTACGGCAAGCGCTAAGGCTCCTGAACAGCTTCTACCATCAAGCCATAAGACTGCTGAACAGTAAATCAAATGGCTATCCAAACTATTTGCACTGACTCCTTTTTTTTGCACTGACTCTCTTGCACTGGCTCTATGCACACTCAGTAGTCTCTACTGACACATACTACACTGACACTTCAAGGAGCACACACACACACACACACACACACACTACAAACGCTCACACATGCATATTGACACCACACACACACACAGACACACTTTCACACACGCTGCTGCTACTATTTTTTTTATCTATCCTGATTGGCTAGTCACTTTCACCCCTAACTACATCAAATCAATTTTATTAGTCACATGCGCCAAATACAACAGGTGTAGTAGACCTTACAGTGAAATGCTTACTTACAGGCTCTAACCAATAGTGCAAAAAAGGTATTAGGTGAACAATAGGTAAGTAAAGAAATAAAACAACAGTAAAAAGACAGGCTACAAAAGTAGCGAGGCTACAAAAGTAGCGAGGCTACAAAAGTAGCGAGGCTACAAAAGTAGCGAGGCTACAAAAGTAGCGAGGCTACAAAAGTAGCGAGGCTACAAAAGTAGCGAGGCTACAAAAGTAGCGAGGCTACAAAAGTAGCGAGGCTACAAAAGTAGCGAGGCTACAAAAGTAGCGAGGCTACATACAGACACCAGTTAGTCAGGCTGATTGAGGTAGTATGTACATGTAGATATGGTTAAAGTGACTTTGCATATATGATGAACAGAGAGTAGCAGCAGCGTAAAAAGAGGGGTTGTTGGGGGTGGCACACAATGCAAATAGTCCGGGTAGCCATTTGATTACCTGTTCAGGAGTCTTATGGCTTGGGAATAAAAACTGTTGAGAAGCCTTTTTGTCCTAGACTTGGCACTCCGGAACCGCTTGCCATGCTGTAGTAGAGAGAACAGTCTATGACTGGGGTGGCTGGGGTCTTTGACACTTTTTAGGGCCTTCCTCTGTCACCGCCTGGTGTAGAGGTCCTGGATGGCAGGCAGCTTAGCCCCAGTGATGTACTGGGCCATATGCACTACTCTCTGTAGTGCCTTGCAGTCAGAGGCCGAGCAATTGCCGTACCAGGCAGTGATGCAACTAGTCAGGATGCTCTCGATGTTGCAGCTGTAGAACCTTTTGAGGATCTCAGGACCCATGCCAAATCTTTTTAGTTTTTCTGAGGGGGAATAGGCTTTGTTCTGCTCTCTTCACGACTGTCTTGGTGTGTTTGGACCATTCTAGTTTGTTGTTGATGTGGACACCAAGGAACTTGAAGCTCTCAACCTGCTCCACTATAGCCCCGTCAATGAGAATGGGCGTGTGCTCGGTCCTCCTTTTGCTGTAGTCCACAATCATCTCCTGTAAGTCCACAATCACCACCCGGTCAGGTCTTTGACCTCCACCGACAACGACGAGACAGCCTATAGGGAGATCAGGCCTACCACTGTTGTGTCGTCTGCAAACTTCATGATGGTGTTGGAGTCGTGCCTGGCCATGCAGTTGTGGGTGAACAGGGAGTACAGGAGAGGACTGAGCACGCACCCATGTGGAGCTCCAGTGTTGAGGATCTCCGTGGCAGATGTGTTGCTACCTACCCTCACCACCTGGGGGCGGCCCGTCAGGAAGTCCAGGGTCCAGTTGCAGAGGGAGGGGTTTAGTCCCAGGATCCTTAGCTTACCATGAGAAAGCCACAGGTTCAATTTCACCGAGAAAGAATTTTCCCATGTCTCAGACAGTGCAGCATATCAATACATTGGAGCAATGCTAAGTTGTATACCTGTGAATAATAGCAACACAGCAGTAAGAGAACAGGTAGAATCAATTGGGTTGTTTGACAGAAATCAATATCTGTACCATTATGCTAGACTTGCTAGAGTGACACTCACTGTTGTATGGTTTTGATTACTATTGAGTAGAGCTGCAGTTATATTAGATTTGATCTTTGGATTAGACTGGGTACGCTGTGTATTGTCACTAACCATAACCTTGTTTCCATCGGCTTCAACCTCCAAGTTACATGGACAAACACTTCTTTATTCCCTATTTAAATGTCAATTACCTAATTTTTCTTGAGAAACTGAGAAATTGCTTCACAGTGTCGGTTCAGTAGCGACTGTACTCAGGCGTGAACCACTAGTGTATGAGACGTATTCCCTTGGCGTGGGTGTAACCGGTGTGAAATGGCAAGCTAGTTAGCAGTGGATGCTAGTAGCATTTCAATCGGTGACGTCACTCGCTCAGACCTGGAAGTAGTTGTTTCCCTTGCTCTGCAAGGGCCGCGGCTTTTGTGGAGCGATGGGTAACGATGCTTCATGACTGACTGACTTATCGACGTGTTCAGAAGGCCCCTAGTTTGAGGGCCAAGGAGAAGGATGGAAATAACACTGTTACATTGATGCTGTTTACCCAGATTGCTAAAGTTTTGCCTGCCCAGCTGCTGGGGTTGCTGTGGAGAAGGTCAAAGGGGGGTGAGTGTAACCAATGTGAAATGGCTAGCTAGTTAGCGGTGCGCGCTAGTAGCGTTTCAATCGGTGATGTCACTTGCTCTTAGACCTTGAAGTAGTTGTTTCCCTTACTTTGTGGGAGGCAGTTGTTGATGTTTTTAGAGGGTCCCTGGTTCGAGCCCAGGTTGGGGCAAGGAGAGGGACCGACGCAACACTGTTACATTGGTATATGATGAGATATAACGACCGGTGCCACGTACCATCATAACATTCACCTTGGTTGACACAGCAGTGTTGTTTCAGTGAATGGGGTTGGTCCTCTAGTACTTGTCATGGATGTGGCAAGATAAAACCTGTGACTTGTGAAGTCACAGCTTGGGTAGCGCCTCCTTTTAGGCTTTGAGGAATAGCACCGACTTGGTTTGATACAAATGGTGACATAATTTTCTCCATGAAGGCAAGGCTTTATGCAATGGCTTGATAGGGTAACACTAGATCCTTTTATGTCGCCCTCTTAAAAAATGCAGCGCATTTGCTTTAATGAGATTTGAGCCGTTTTCTGGTTCACTGCCTAGGCGTAGTGTGTGACACGAATTAGTATCTATTATTTTCCTTCTAAAACCAGATAGTTTTGAGCATCTTCAATTATACAAAGAAAGTGATTTGTTTTGAGCTGAGAGCCAGTTAATAGTGTGGTTGTGTACCTTTTATGACAACGTTGAGGGCCCCAAGAACAATGCGCGTCTATGACTACTTTTTGTCAGCAAGCTCCCCATTTTAAGATGCATTCGTCTTGGACATACCATGTGTTTAAGCATTCTAATGTATCCTGCAGTGCTGTAATGTCCCCGTTTGCAGAAAGCTTTAACAGAAGAAATTAGTGTAGTTGACAGAATTCACCTGTACGGTAGAACTGCACATTCCCCTTCAATCTTGCATCATTGCTGAGTCTCTGTTGCTAAGAAACCGCTGGCTCTCATGCCTTCATTTGAAAGTGCTAGAGAGAATAAATATTCTACCTCAGAAAAAAGGCAGCCTCCTTTTTAACATATCTTCTTTGTGAATTGAGGTTTTCACCTAGTGGAAAACACCTTTTTCTAAATAATTATTGGAGACCGATCGTACGGAGGAGTAAAAGTACTAGGTGATTGTTTCTCCTGTCACCACTCCCTTTGCAGTAGTGGTTGATATTCCATGCACTAGTTGGTCTCAGTGAGCAAATGTACCGCAATCCCAAGAACCGAGACAAAGGTGCAGCAGGAGATCGCGTTGGCTTTTTTTTTGCGATCAAAGTTTTATTGGTTTAGCAAATACAGCACAACCAAGGCTTTTCACCATCATACAAACAATGTAGTGCACAAAGCGAGGTTTTAAATGACCCTTAGCTAATATGAACATTTAATCTGGTTTGTTTGCAGATCAGTCCGATGTAACAGACCAGCCATTAGTGCAACGTTTTCTGTTACGGAGGAAGATGGTAAGCTATGAATGTGCGTTTTTTTGGAGAAGCGCGTAATTCATGTATAGAAAGAAGCGTGTTAAGGGGAAGAACACAATCTGTGTTCCACTAGAAGCCTCTGTCAAAGATTACATAGATTTTTAGGTGGAACACTTAACATTACACTCTCCAACCTGCTCCAACCTCCAACCTGTGTGTGTTTGTCTTTGTCTTTCAGAGGGGTTAGGATCAAAGCAGGAGATGAATTTGGGTCAGTTTGTGATTGTCATGCATAATGACCGCTACGACCAATGGCTCATTGTCCCTGGCAGTAATACAGAAGGACCAGGGCGATAATCATGTGCAGTCGACTGTTACCCAAATCTAAAAAGAAGCTGACTCTGATCAGTCGGTCATTAAAATATCCTCTGTTTGACTTCTGGGCCTTGTTTCTTATCCAATTAGAAGAAGAGATGACTTATTCATTGTTTTAATGTATCTTTAATGAACTGATTGTTATGCGTACTATGCTAATATACAGCTGATAATCATCAGGCAAGAGATGATATTACATCCCCTCTGTATAATTGATTTGTTTTAAAAAGAGAGGGGGACGCCGACCGGAGTTAAGACTTTCACCTCAGGTATGAATGAGATTTTTCTAGGTCAAAGGCTGGGAAGAGAGGCTTGTTATTTTTGAAACTGTAGTATCGTTCACACCTCGTAACCTCAATGGAATTACCGGTAGTCAGGATTCTAATCAGGGTATGCTTGCTTTAGAAAGGAAAAAGCACTTTTGTGTTAACTGTGAAAAGTGTGAAACTAACATCCAGATTGTTGAGATACAGAAGCAGCTCCTTACAGATTGTTATCTCTAATGTGATTTCAGTGTTTATTTTTAGACAGTCATTCCAACGAGGGCCGGGGTAGTGTTCCATTAATAAGACTGCTTGCCTTGGGAATATTGCTAGTTTCTTTTGTTTCCCCGGTTTCATTTGGCGACGGCTGTTCTAATTGCGACCCTCATTTGTGTTTCATCTTACCTTCTACATTCATACTAAACTGGAAAGTTCTCTTGAGGTTGCCCTGCTTTCTTACAGTAAAGAATCTCAGGTTTTCAATTGTCTTGTATTTGAGGTATGTCCAACGATGATGGTGTAGTCGACGGTTGTAGAGTAAAAACCAAACAACCATGAAACAGCAGTTTTTTACAATAGCATGTAGTGCATTCGGGAAAGTATTCAGACCCCTTGACTTTTTCCTCATTTTGTTAGGTTACAGCGTTGTTCTAAAATATTCTACATACAATACCCCATAATGACAAAGTGAAAACAAGTTTAGACATTTTTGCGAATGTATAAAAAATTAAAAACAGAAATACCTTATTTATACCAGTATTCAGACCCTTCGATATGAGACTCGAAGTTGAGCTCAGGTGCATCGTTTCCATTGATCATCCTTGAGATGTTTCTACAACTTAATTGGAGTCCACCTGTGGCAAATTCAATTGATTGGACATGATTTGGAAAGCCACACACCGCTCTATACAAGGTCCCACAGTTGACAGTTCATGTCAGAGAAAAAATCAAGCCATGAGGTCAAAGGAAATGTCCATAGAGCTTTGAGACAGGATTGTGTCGAGGCACAGATCTGTGGAAGGGTACAAAAACATTTCTGTAGCATTGAAGGTCCCCAAGAACATAGTAGCCTCCATCATTCTTAAATGGAAGAAGTTTGGAACCACCAAGACTCCTCCTAGAGCTGGCCGTCTGGCCAAACTGAGCAATCGGGGGAGAAGGGCCTTGGTCAGGGAGGTGACCAAGAACCTGATGGTCACTCTGACAGAGCTCCAGAGTTCATCTGTGGAGATGGGAGAAACTTCCAGAAGATCAATTACCTCTGCAGCACTTCACCAATCAGGACTTTATGGTAGAGTGGCCATAAAGTCCTCAGTAAAAGACACATGACCGCCCACTTGGAGTTTGCCAAAAGGCACCTAAAGACTCCCAGACCATGAGAAACAAGATTCTCTGCTCTGATGAGTGCCAAGCGTCACATCTGGAGGAAACCTGGCACCATCCCTACAGTGAAGCATGGTGTTGGGAACATCATGCTGTGGGGATGTTTTTCAGGTGCAGGGACTGGGAGACTAGTCAGGATGGAGGGAAAGAAGAATGGAACAAAGTAGAGAGAACCTTGATGAAAACCTATCTAGAGTGCTCAGGACCTCCGACTGGTTCGAAGGTTCACCTTCCAACAGGACAACAACCCTAAGCACACAACCAAGACAACACAGGAGTGGCTTCGGGACTAGTCTCTGAATGTCCTTGAGTTGCCCAGTCAGAGCCCAGACACAAACCCGATCGAACATCTCTGGAGAGACCTGAAAATAGCTGCGCAGCGACGCTCCCCATCCCACCTGACAGAGTTTGAGAGGATCTGCAGAGAAGAATGGGAGAAACCCCCCAAATACAAGTCATTATGTGGTATTGTGTGTAGATTGAGGATCCATCAATCTACGCAATCCATTTTAGAATAAGGCTGTAATGTAAATAAAATGTGGGAAAAGTGAAGGGGCCTGAATACTTTCCGAATGCACTGTATGTTCATTGTTCTTTTACTATTCATGAACCTTCATTTGTGTTTGTAACTGGCATTGGCTCTAAGAGAATCATCCACACACTAACCCTGGCATCCAATGTTAAAGAAAGGGCAAGTGGCCTTACCTCCTGAACCCACAACGGCGCAAGTAGGGATGCAGAATGGGGATCTCAAGCATGGGCTAACAAGCCTGCACTCACTTCAATTTTGAGTCGAGCACAATGGTACATTGTGCACAGAAATGCCAGTAGAGAGGACACAGAGAGATGCAGAGGAGACACACATAGAGCGGGAGAGGGAGCGATAGGGAGAAGACACAGGGGAGCCCAGCCTGCTGCCAGAGTGTGGCACATGACATAAGTTGTCCTCTGGCACAAGCAGCCTGCCCATACACTATGCATCTCTCCAAGTCAATTACCAGACTGAACGTAGCGCCTCTACAGGCCCGCAAGAACCTAGTGACAACATTGCGTCTCTCCCTCTTTTTGCAATGGAAAAACAGTCATTGATTTCTCCTCATAGCCATTATGTTGAAATGAGACTGAAATGACTGTAATTGCAGTCCTGCTCAGTGATGTCGATCATTTTAAGTGGCGTTATGGCAATTACTGTTTGCATTGTCAATGCTCTCAGGGTGATGCTGACACCGCCTATCAGGCTGATAGTTAAAACGAACATTAAAGGCTATAAGGCCTACTCCTCTAGATTTCTTTTCTCCTGGGGTAGTATGGACAAAGTGGTTTGTGTATGCCAACCAAGGCACCTGTTTCTCTTCTTAACTTATTTTGTACATGCAATTAACCTTCAGTCACCCCCCCACACACACACACACACTGATGAGCGGAGATTGAACTTACCGAGTGTTTGGTGCACAGAAGCTCAGCTAGGCGGTGGGTCGATTTATTGTGGAGGCTAGTTTAAGTTGTGGTGGTAGTGAACTGGTTTGCCTTGAAACTGGTGGGATATAACCAGTTATCGAATCCACAGGTATCGATCACTATAGAGCATCCTTGTCAAAGACAAGGCACTGCTGCTACTATAGTTTATAAAGCCCAATATATTTCCGTTTTTCATCACAGAACCAGTCATTTACTGGAGAGCAGAGTGAAAGTCAGTCAACCCCACCACCTGCATCTCTTATGAAGTGTTTTAATGTGGAATGTTGTGTTTATGGGGAAGCTGGGAGACTGTTTACTGGCTGTAGATCTGTACCTAAGTAAAGCCGAGTGTATAAACACATGTGCCTGAGACGCCCTGGAATGAACCCGCAGCGTGTTGGATTTCTCATGTATTCAACCACTGAGAGAAGCATAAACTGTAACAAATTTACAACAGTCACTTTTTTTTTAGATTTGGAACTGACTGCAATCTCCACTTTTGTTTCGAGGTCCAGAGTTGAGTTTTTTAAGAGGGCTCTAAAGTCTGGCTGCAAAGCCCTTACCAGCTTTTCAAATAATCATCAAAGCGTTCATGTGCTGTAGGGCACTGAGTTTGGGAAACGCTGCTGGTAGGTTTATGCAATTTTTCTTCACGAAATATTGAGATTTGACTGGGGGGGTGCAGTGGAACTATACAGTAAAGATCAAAACACTTGAGTGAACTATTTGACTTGCGATATACAGTAGATCAAAACACTTGAGTGAACTATTGGCGTCATTAACATAGAATGATTTACATGAACCCTTTACACTTGTGTGAGTTGGCCTATATGAATAGGGATACATTGAAATGTTTCTTACAGATAAAATAGGAAAGGCATGGTAGCAATTGAAAGGAACAGTTTGGAGATTATGGGAAACAATTTTTTACAAGTTGAGGGCACATCAGTTCACCTGACACAAGACTGAATCCCAACATGACATTGTTGGTGTTATGTGCATGTTTTACATTTTCTGTACTTTTCGCTGCATTTGTTGATTGCGAAATCTGAAAATACTATTTTATACAGTCAGTAACATGATAAGAATATTCCTGGAAGATGTGGGGTAGGTGCACATAAGACAGAAACATGACATGGGTTTGAGAGGAGAGGACTAACTGGTGTCTCCAAGTGGCCACACACCTCCAAAGTATGCATAGTTCCTAAGTCATTTCAAATCACTTTTCTAACTAAAAAGAGTCTTCAAATATAAGGTGCTCTTTTTGAGCTCTCTCGGCTGTGCTGTTGGGGAACTAGAGCAGGCACACTTGTTGTTGTTTTATTTGGAACACGACCCTGCATCCCCGCCTTCACACAATTACTGTTGTTGTTTAGACAATCCAAAAACGGTCCATTTTATAAATTGCAATCTGGGTCAGGTGGGCATCGTTTGAAAGCCTGTTCTACTGCCAACATAGCTAAGTTATAAAATACGATATTACAGTGTTTGGCTTTCACAATGAAATTCAGGGAAACGGTTTATAATTTTGGTGCGTATAGAAAGGAGTGATGAGTGCATAGAGGTGTGTATGTGTTGTGTGTGTGTGTGTGTGTGCAGGAGAATTTTCTTCACAATAGACAAACAGGCTCATTCTGTTCAGAACAACCCCAGGTATGGCACCATGTCATCTTGTAACTGTACATCAAACGGTGATCATAAACGTTGACAATGTCCACAACATGAGTTTTTGATATGGAAATACCAAGTCCACATTTGGACTCTGTGTTTGGCTTGCTTGTATGACATCAAAGCAGTATTTACTATAATCCTCAATGTCTCCTCTTTCAAAATACACAGTCCTCTTCATTTACAGCATTTCCAAACTCTTCTCTCCAAGATGGCGTAGCAGTAAGTTGTCCTGTCTCGTGTCCCTTGTATATACCGTATATTTTTCGTTTTTTACATATTTTTCTTCGCATATCTCTTCAAAAACATTTTGCTAAACCTAAGCTTCCAAATACTCTCCTGCAACCCGCCTCACCCAATGTAGCTATTTTTCCTAAAGTATTTATATTTACTTCGGAACCGGAACCCCTCAACTGAAGCTAGCCAGCTAACCACCAGCTATGCTAGCGGTCTTCAGCTAACCGGTCATCAGCTAAGCTAACCTTTAGCTCGGAAAGCTCTCGCCAGCTCGAACAACGCGACTCTAACCAGAGCATAACGGACCTATTTATTTTTCATCCCCGGATTCATCCCCGGATTCCCACCGCAACCGGAACATTTTTCAGCTGGATCTTCACAACTAGCTATCTAGCTAAACCGCAACCCCAGATGATTACTCCTGGCTAGCGCTTCCACCCACTTAGCGTGAAGCTAGCCCGGCCAGCGCACCTGTACTACCACCGTAGCATACTCCTGGGCTACAATACCCGGGCCCACGACCGGTCTATCGATGTCACCGCATGAAGAGGAATAAACAGACTCACCCCATCGCGACGTCCCCCAAAGGCCAACTCTCTAGCCCTCGCTATCTCCCTGCTTGCTAAACTCGGCCTGCTAACTGCTAGCTTGTCTAGCCCCGGTCCGCTAACTGCTACCTTGTTTAGCCCGGGCCTACGAACTGTTAGCTTGTTAGCACAGGCCTGCTAACCGTCTGAATCGCCGCGTCCCAAACACGCACCGGACCCATACTCACTTTCTATCTCTTTTTGATTTTTAATCTGTTTATACCTTTCCGGAAACCTGCCTCACCCAATGTGACACGGAATCGCTATTATTTTTTATATTTTTTATTTATTTTTATTTTTAGAACACACTCAAGAACCTCCAGAAGCTAACCAGCTAACTAGCTACAAGCTATTTAGTCATTGTTAACTTTTTTTCAACCTGGATAACACTCGCCAGTCCAGCTTCCCTGCCCCATCCACCGCTGCCCCCTGGACACTGATCTCTTGGCTACATAGCTGATGCACTTTGGACTGTCCATTAATCACGGTACTCCATTCTGCTTGTTTATGTTTTATCTGTCGTCCCCGTTGCCTAGTCAACGCCATTTTACCTGCTGTTGTTATGCTAGCTGATTAGCTGTTGTCTCACCTACTGTTTTAGCTAGCTTTCCCAATTCAACACCTGTGATTACTGTATGCCTCGCTGTATGTCTCTCTCAAATGTCAATATGCCTTGTATACTGTTGCTCAGGTTAGTTATCATTGTTTTAGTTCACAATGGAGCCCCTAGTTCTACTCTTCATACCCCTGATACCTCCTTTGTCCCACCTCCCACACATGCGGTGACCTCACCCATTACAACCAGCATGTCCAGAGATACAACCTCTCTCATCATCACCCAGTGCCTGGGCTTACCTCCGCTGTACCCGCACCCCACCATACCCCTGTCTGCGCATTATGCCCTGAATATATTCTACCATGCCCAGAAACCTGCTCCTCTTATTCTCTGTCCCCAACGCTCTAGGCGACCAGTTTTGATAGCCTTTAGCCGCACCCTCATACTACTCCTTCTCTGTTCCGCGGGTGATGTGGAGGTAAACCCAGGCCCTGCATGTCCCCAGGCTCCCTCATTTGTTGACTTCTGTGATCGTAAAAGCCTTGGTTTCATGCATGTCAACATCAGAAGCCTCCTCCCTAAGTTTGTTTTACTCACTGCTCTAGCACACTCTGCTAACCCTGATGTCCTTGCTGTGTCTGAATCCTGGCTCAGGAAGGCCACCAAAATTCAGAGATTTCCATACCCAACTATAACATCTTCCGTCAAGATAGAACTGCTAAAGGGGGAGGAGTTGCAGTCTACTGCAGAGATAGCCTGCAAAGTAATGTCATACTTTCCAGGTCCATACCCAAACAGTTCGAACTACTAATTTTGAAAATTACTCTCTCCAGAAATAAGTCTCTCACTGTTGCCGCCTGCTACCGACCCCCCTCAGCCCCCAGCTGTGCCCTGGACACCATTTGTGAATTGATCGCCCCCCATCTAGCCTCAGAGTTTGTTCTGTTAGGTGACCTAAACTGGGATATGCTCAACACCCCGCCAGTCCTACAATCTAAGCTAGATGCCCTCAATCTCACACAAATCATCAAGGAACCCACCAGGTACAACCCTAACTCTGTAAACAAGGGCACCCTCATAGACGTCATCCTGACCAACTGGCCCTCCAAATACACCTCCGCTGTCTTCAACCAGGATCTCAGCGATCACTGCCTCATTGCCTGTATCCGCTACGGAGCCGCAGTCAAACGACCACCCCTCATCACTGTCAAACGCTCCCTAAAACACTTCTGTGAGCAGGCCTTTCTAATCGACCTGGCCCGGGTATCCTGGAAGGACATTGACCTCATCCCGTCAGTTGAGGATGCCTGGTCATTCTTTAAAAGTAACTTCCTCACCATTTTAGATAAGCATGCTCCGTTCAAAAATGCAGAACTAAGAACAGATACAGTCCTTGGTTCACCCCAGACCTGACTGCCCTCGACCAGCACAAAAACATCCTGTGGCGGACTGCAATAGCATCGAATAGTCCCCGGGATATGCAACTGTTCAGGGAAGTCCGGAACCAATACACGCAGTCAGTCAGGAAAGCTAAGGCCAGCTTCTTCAGGCAGAAGTTTGCATCATGTAGCTCCAACTCCAAAAAGTTCTGGGACACTGTGAAGTCCATGGAGAACAAGAGCACCTCCTCCCAGCTGCCCACTGCACTGAGGCTAGGTAACACGGTCACCACCGATAAATCCATGATTATCGAAAACTTCAATAAGCATTTCTCAACGGCTGGCCATGCCTTCCGCCTGGCTACTCCAACCTCGGCCAACAGCTCTGCCCCCCCCGGCAGCTCCTCGCCCAAGCCTCTCCAGGTTCTCCTTTACCCAAATCCAGATAGCAGATGTTCTGAAAGAGCTGCAAAACCTGGACCCGTACAAATCAGCTGGGCTTGACAATCTGGACCCCTATTTCTGAAACTTTCCGCCGCCATTGTCGCAACCCCTATTACCAGCCTGTTCAACCTCTCTTTCATATTGTCTGAGATCCCCAAGGATTGAAAGCTGCCGCAGTCATCCCCCTCTTCAAAGGGGGAGACACCCTGGACCCAAACTGTTACAGACCTATATCCATCCTGCCCTGCCTATCTAAGGTCTTCGAAAGCCAAGTCAACAAACAGGTCACTGACCATCTCAAATCCCACCGTACCTTCTCCGCTGTGCAATCTGGTTTCCGAGCCGGTCACGGGTGCACCTCAGCAACACTCAAGGTACTAAACGATATCATAACCGCCATCGATAAAAGACAGTACTGTGCAGCCGTCTTCATTGACCTTGCCAAGGCTTTCGACTCTGTCAATCACCATATTCTTATCGGCAGACTCAGTAGCCTCGGTTTTTCGGATGACTGCCTTGCCTGGTTCACCAATTACTTTGCAGACAGAGTTCAGTGTGTCAAATCGGAGGGCATGCTGTCCGGTCCTCTGGCAGTCTCTATGGGGGTGCCACAGGGTTCAATTCTCGGGCCGACTCTTTTCTCTGTATATATCAATGACGTTGCTCTTGCTGCGGGCGATTCCCTGATCCACCTCTACGCAGACGACACCATTCTATATACTTTCGGCCCGTCATTGGACACTGTGCTATCTAACCTCCAAACAAGCTTCAATGCCATACAACACTCCTTCCGTGGCCTCCAACTGCTCTTAAACGCTAGTAAAACCAAATGCATGCTTTTCAACCGATCGCTGCCTGCACCCGCATGCCCGACTAGCATCACCACCCTGGATGGTTCCGACCTTGAATATGTGGACATCTATAAGTACCTAGGTGTCTGGCTAGACTGCAAACTCTCCTTCCAGACTCATATCAAACATCTCCAATCGAAAATCAAATCAAGAGTCGGCTTTCTATTCCGCAACAAAGCCTCCTTCACTCACGCCGCCAAGCTTACCCTAGTAAAACTGACTATCCTTCCGATCCTCGACTTCGGCGATGTCATCTACAAAATGGCTTCCAACACTCTACTCAGCAAACTGGATGCAGTCTATCACAGTGCCATCCGTTTTGTCACTAAAGCACCTTATACCACCCACCACTGCGACCTGTATGCTCTAGTCGGCTGGCCCTCATTACATATTCGTCGCCAGACCCACTGGCTCCAGGTCATCTACAAGTCCATGCTAGGTAAAGCTCCGCCTTATCTCAGTTCACTGGTCACGATGGCAACACCCATCCGTAGCACGCGCTCCAGCAGGTGTATCTCACTGATCATCCCTAAAGCCAACACCTCATTTGGCCGCCTTTCGTTCCAGTACTCTGCTGCCTGTGACTGGAACGAATTGCAAAAATCGCTGAAGTTGGAGACTTTTATCTCCCTCACCAACTTCAAACATCAGCTATCTGAGCAGCTAACCGATCGCTGCTGCTGTACATAGTCTATTGGTAAATAGCCCACCCATTTTCACCTACCTCATCCCCATACTGTTTTTATTTATTTACTTGCTCTTTTGCACACCAATATCTCTACCTGTACATGACCATCTGATCATTTATCACTCCAGTGTTAATCTGCAAAATTGTAATTATTCGCCTACCTCCTCATGCCTTTTGCACACATTGTATATAGACTCCCCCCTTTGTTTTCTACTGTGTTATTGACTTGTTAATTGTTTATTCCATGTGTAACTCTGTGTTGTCTGCTCACACTGCTATGCTTTATCTTGGCCAGGTCGCAGTTGCAAATGAGAACTTGTTCTCAACTGGCCTACCTGGTTAAATAAAGGTGAAATAAAAAATAAATAAATAAAAAAGACAACAAAACATTTGCTAAAGTTGCCCAATTAGCGGGAGGGATGGAGGCAACTTCTTGTCTCGCGAGGTGCTCAAGTTCAGAACGGCTGTCAGTCAATGTCCATACAGAGCTAGGAAGTGCAGAACCAGACAAACAGGCTCATTCTGTTCAGAACAACCCAGGGTGTGACGGCATGTCATCTTGTAACTGTACATCAAACATATTCAGGGTATACAGTGCCTTGCGAAAGTATTCGGCCCCCTTGAACTTTGCGACCTTTTGACACATTTCAGGCTTCAAACATAAAGATATAAAACTGTATTTTTTTGTGAAGAATCAACAACAAGTGGGGCACAATCATGAAGTGGAACGACATTTATTGGATATTTCAAACTTTTTTAACAAATCAAAAACTGAAAAATTGGGCGTGCAAAATTATTCAGCCCCTTTACTTTCAGTGCAGCAAACTCTCTCCAGAAGTTCAGTGAGGATCTCTGAATGATCCAATGTTGACCTAAATGACTAATGATGATAAATACAATCCACCTGTGTGTAATCAAGTCTCCGTATAAATGCACCTGCACTGTGATAGTCTCAGAGGTCCGTTAAAATCGCAGAGAGCATCATGAAGAACAAGGAACACACCAGGCAGGTCCGAGATACTGTTGTGAAGAAGTTTAAAGCCGGATTTGGATACAAAAAGATTTCCCAAGCTTTAAACATCCCAAGGAGCACTGTGCAAGCGATAATATTGAAATGGAAGGAGTATCAGACCACTGCAAATCTACCAAGACCTGGCCGTCCCTCTAAACTTTCAGCTCATACAAGGAGAAGACTGATCAGAGATGCAGCCAAGAGGCCCATGATCACTCTGGATGAACTGCAGAGATCTACAGCTGAGGTGGGAGACTCTGTCCATAGGACAACAATCAGTCGTATATTGCACAAATCTGGCCTTTATGGAAGAGTGGCAAGAAAAAAGCCATTTCTTAAAGATATCCATAAAAAGTGTCGTTTAAAGTTTGCCACAAGCCACCTGGGAGACACACCAAACATGTGGAAGAAGGTGCTCTGGTCAGATGAAACCAAAATTGAACTTTTTGGCAACAATGCAAAACGTTATGTTTGGCGTAAAAGCAACACAGCTCATCACCCTGAACACACCATCCCCACTGTCAAACATGGTGGTGGCAGCATCATGGTTTGGGCCTGCTTTTCTTCAGCAGAGACAGGGAAGATGGTTAAAATTGATGGGAAGATGGATGGAGCCAATACAGGACCATTCTGGAAGAAAACCTGATGGAGTCTGCAAAAGACCTGAGACTGGGACGGAGATTTGTCTTCCAACAAGACAATGATCCAAAACATAAAGCAAAATCTACAATGGAATGGTTCAAAAATAAACATATCCAGGTGTTAGAATGGCCAAGTCAAAGTCCAGACCTGAATCCAATCGAGAATCTGTGGAAAGAACTGAAAACTGCTGTTCACAAATGCTCTCCATGGGAATGGAATGGGAAAAAAATTCAGTCTCTCGATGTGCAAAACTGATAGAGACATACCCCAAGAGACTTACAGCTGTAATCGCAGCAAAAGGTGGCGCTACAAAGTATTAACTTAAGGGGGCTGAATAATTTTGCACGCCCAATTTTTCAGTTTTTATTTGTTAAAAAAGTTTGAAATATCCAATAAATGTCGTTCCACTTCATGATTGTGTCCCACTTGTTGATTCTTGACAAAAAAATACAGTTTTATATCTTTATGTTTGAAGCCTGAAATGTGGCAAAAGGTCGCAAAGTTCAAGGGGGCCGAATACTTTCGCAAGGCACTGTATCTGATTACATCATATCTGATTACAAAATGTTTGAACTAATCAGTTACGTTACCAGCAAAGATATTGTAATAAAGTTACAGATTTTTTAATTTTTTAACTACATTACTTCTTGGACTACTTTAAAATACAGAAGTGATGTTTGCAAAAAAAATAAGAAGACATTATGACACCTTTCTGGTTTCTCAATGACATTCAATTCAGCACTGAAAAAACTTGCGCCACCTGAGCGAGCCTGACCACAAGTAAGATACCACTATTATGACGCATCAAATGTTTGATGGATCCTTTTTGTCTTGTAATGCCTCTTAAGGTAAAAAATAATCCAAAAGTAATTGAAAGTATTCAGATTATGTTACTGAGTTTGGGTTATCCAAAAGTTACTAGTTACCTGTCCAAAATTGTAACTGTAACAGATTACATTTAGAAAGCAACCTACCTAACCCTGAACATAGTGATCAAAAATGTTGATACTATGACATGAGTTTTATGAGTTTTATCATATGGAAATGTGAAGTGCACATTTGGACTTGCTTGTATGACGTCAAAGCAGTATTTATTATAATCCTCAACGTCTTATCCTTCAAAGCACATAGAGAATTTACAGCATTTCCCTCAATCAGACAATCCAAAATGTGAAAAAGTTGACCAATTAGTGGGAGGGATAGGAGCAACTTCAGTTCAGAATGGCTGTCAGTCAAAACCCATACAACGCTGTGAAGTGCACATGCATCCTGTTTGCAATAAGGCACTAAAGTAATACTGCAAAAAAGTTGTCAAAGCAATTGACTTTTTGTCCTGAATACAAAGTGCTATGTTTGGGTCAAATCCAACACATCACATTACTGAGGACCGCTCTCCATATTTTCAAGCATAGTGGTGGCTGCGTCTTGTTATGGGTATGCTTGTAATCGTTAATAAGGACTGGGGAGTTTTTCTGGATAATAAAACTGAACGTAATGGAGATAAGCACAGGCAAAATCCTAGAGGAAAACCTGGTTCAGCCTGCTTTCCACCAGACACTGGGAGATCAGTTCAGCAGGACAATAGCCTAAAACACAAGGCCAAATCTACACTGGAGTTGCTTACCAAGAAGACAGTGAATGTTCCTGAGTGGCCTAGTTACATTTTTTACTTAAATCTGCTTGAAAATCTATGGCAAGACTTGGAAATCGTTGTGTAGCAATGATCACCAACCAATTTGACAGAGTTTGAAGAATTTTGAAAATATTAATGGGCAAACATTGTACAGACCAGGTGTGCAAAGTTCTTAGGCTTCTTGAAGGCTCCGTGCAGTATTTCGCCACAGAGTTAACCAGAAACACTCACATCTGTAATCGCTGCCAAAGGTGACTAATGTATCGACTCAAGGGTGTAAATGAGATATTTCTGTATTTCATTTTCAATAAATGTTCTAAAAACATTGTTTTCACTTTGTCATTTAGGGGGTATTGTGTGTAGATGGGTGAGGGGGAAAAATATATAAATTTCATCCATTTTGAATTTGGGCTATAACACAGCAAAATGTGGGAAAAGTCAAGGGTTACGATTACTTTCTGAAGGTACTGTAGATCTCTTATGATATAGATATCGCACATGTCAATATTGCAATTTCAATGTGAATTTGATTCATTGTGCAGCCTTAATGTACAGTGTCAAACGTCGCCTTGCATTCATTGATGTGACGTCAAAAAACGTTGGATTGAACTCCTGCAAGGTCCACGAAACCATCACGTCAGTCACCCTGGTGGAGATTGCTCATTGTACGGTGTTCTCTACAGTTACTTTTTTACCTTCACTTTAGATTGTCAGATCTACTGTCAGATCTATACCTGCAACAGAATATCGACCAACCCAAGTGGCTCGGTGTTGCTTTTCTGGAGGGAAAAAGAAGAAAAGTAAGTTTCCTTATTCCATGTTGAATCTTGAAGAGAAGTGTCAAAGATCCTCTTAATGTGTTGTTACAGTCAGCCTCCTGTAACATTTAATGATTTTAATCTAGGAGTAGAGAAAGAGACTTTCCCCTAAGCATTGACAGATGCATGGGTGTCAGTTGACATGGCGCTTGGACACGCCTCGCCCTCAGCCTCAAAAGCCCCTTTGTCCCGTTGTTACTCCATACGATTCCACTCATTCATGGCGTCAAAACGCTCATTACATCCATCCCCATTCAGATGAGTTCCAACATCTGACCTTTGACCTCGACACTCATCAGCGACGTGCCCAACGACAGGCCAATCACGGGGTATGAATGCGTCTGAGGTTGTGGTAGGTCTGCCTGTGTGCAGTATGCAGTGTCTCTATGACGCTATGCCTCCTCCGCAGCAGAATGTTCTCCATTGTTCTGTTGAACAAAGGTTCTCTCTCCCATTGATGGACAGTTTATGTTTTTTTTTCTTTGGTTTCGACTGTGGAGAGTTGGGGTGGGGGGGCGAGGAGTTTTTTTTTTTTTTTAAAGGGAAATTGTAATATGATCTACTCTGTCTTTGCCTAATCTCCAGGAAAACTTGAAAATCCTTTCGGAGTCTGTTTCCATATACTCAATTTCTTTGGGAATGTATGACCACACCAGGAATAGAAGCAGAATGAGTGTGGAGAGGAGCTCAGATGTGGTATTACATTTAAAGCTAGTTTGATATTTACAATTACTTCTAGTTAGGCATTATGATTAGAAATTTATCTCTGAAAATTTTGTAGAAGTCTTGTCTTTTCGGCACTATCTGTGTGCACCGCATGAACAAATTAGTGTATCGTCACTTGATACCTGTAATTACCTTGTCGCCAATGCTACCTTTTTTTCGAGAGGATGAGGCGGTAGTCAAATGAATTTGTCCTGGTTTCTCAATCTGGCTGTGTTCTATCCATCCAGATCACATCATGGAAGTTCTCTGTCTCTCCTGCCAGAGATCGGGCTGGACCTGCAAGCAGATGGCCACTGACAGGAAGGGAAGGGAAGAGAAGGGAAGGGGCTTTGGAAAACATTGACAAACACACACACACACAGGTCTCTGGAAGAGAAGGGGTTTTGATTTGGAAGGCTGTGACTGAGGGGGGAGGGAGCAACAGATGGAAAGGCGCATATGCCTCCAATTCCCCCAGAGTGCCAGCAGTCCCGTGGTTCACTGTGGGGAGATCCAGGCAGGCTCCGGGCCTGCAGGTTGGGGACGGACGTGTAGCGGAGAGCTGTGATAGGCTGAACCACAGGCACAGGGCTTTACTTTACTCAGCCTCTGAAGAGGGAGGACCTTCACACCGTAACATTTTTTCTCTTTCCCTCAAGGTCCACCATGTTTTCCTCCTAGATTAGAAAATGCTGGATAAGGAAAACCAAGACGGAAGCAGCATATGCAGGGCCATAATGTAGAGTAGTATCATGACAGCATGGGCTAACCTGGTGCTGGTTATTGAATTGGAGTCAGGAGTCTGTAACTACCCCTACTTGAAAGCTAATTGGGAATGGGCAGCCTATTTAAGGGTTTCATGCTGTGGAACTTGAAATCAAATCAAATTTCTTAAATAGCAATTATAGCACTAGGCCATGTCACAGTTCTTATGCATCAATCACCTCTCAAGGACATTTGTCGATCGTTTTGAGTGTTGCCATGATACCAAAAGGGCGACGAATAGCTAGCTGGTGGATTTGTTTTGATGAGTTGATGTTGAAGGATGGGAATGGATTTGGTTGAAGGGTAATGTTCTTGGAGTGTCTTATTGCTCCCTTCACTGCCAGCATTACTAACACCTCAGTGCAGTTGAGTGTGCCGCACGGATTTCCTGTAAAGGTCTGCTCTCATTTTAAAGTCTCAGTGGAAATTTCAGAGGTCACATTGCCATGAAATGATGAATCTGTTTTCCACCAGAAAGTACAGAGACAAGAAGACGCCCACTTTCCCTAACACTATACGGGCAAAATCACTTGGGATATTTGGTCTTTGGGTATAGTTTCTAGGTAAGGTACAGTCCAATATTTGAAATGGAATTAGATAATAATATATTACACAACACAAGGACACTTATTCGTCTGATGGAATTAGATAGAAGTGTAGGTTGTGGTTTTTCTGAGGCGAGGACTTTAATGATGTAAGACAACACAACAAGCATATCCGTTTTCTTGTCAGTTTCAATGTATTGCATAACAGAACACAAAAGTGTAGGTGTTTGGGGTTGTTTTATTGAGGCAAGTCAGTTGTCAGTAGAGCCTGTTTAACATTTGTCAGAGCTGTATTATCGCCTCAGTCCTACATTCCTGGTGTAGATGTCATCATGTTAAAGGCCTAGCAGCCAGCCCCGTGGCCTTGTGCGCACTGCCTTCAAAGGACTCCCGCTGGAAATGTGCCAAATAGAGCAACTAACTACAAACACAAACTGTTTCTTTTCAAGTTTCCTTTTTAGAGCTATCTTGACCAACTTTAGGTACATTTCAGTGGCCGTAGTAACATTGCAGGCCGAAACATGAAAGGTGTGGCTTCTGTAAACATAGCGTATTAACTGGTCATTTTCATAGATATTTAGATTAGAAAATGTAAACAGTTTTTAAAAAATGCTGTATGAGTCTTGAACCCAACATGCTTTTCACACGGTCCTTCTCTCCAACATGTATATTTTTGGATTCCGTCCATGGATTGTTTATCACTACTGTAATCTCGCTTAACGCGGAACTATAGTCTTGCGTAATTGGTCAGCTGCTTGATTAAAATCTGGGTCTATACGTGTTAAGAGAAGACATGAAGAGATGCTAGAACAAGGAGCGGAACTGGAACTAAGACCTCCATCCTCTTCCTTTGCAAGTTACGGGCCAAATGCCCCATCCCCTTTCCGAAATGCAAAATCGTGATTTGTCCAAATAACAAGTGTCGAAAAACCCAAACACTGGAACTCCGCTGCTAGTTATCCCATGCATGCCATTCCTTCCCGACAGTTTCTACAGTACCTGTTATGTTTACGTCTGTCCATGAGATTATCACTACTGTAGAGGCTAGGCCTTTGTAATACAGATACCAGTCTAAAGGACCAAAGAGAATCACACCAGAGAGGAAGTGTAATGGGACCCCATTACTGTTTATTCCCCCATTTCCTGCATTCCCTGACAGGAATAACCCAAAGCCGTTCCACTGCACTCCCTTTGGCCCTGACCCGGGACCCGTGTCATGTGGTGTAGAATGTGAACGTTGTTTGTAACTATGACCTAGGAAGGAACACGTACACGGTTGGCAGCCATTTTGGACCCCACCTCTGAGGTAGTTTCCAGGATGGTCATTCATCCGTTAGCACTGGTTGAGTAACTGGTAGGGGCCAGGGCACTGACAAGCTCCAAGCTGTGAGGAGGTTTTTGTTTGTTTCCTGTCTCTGTCAGTCTTGGCTGGATGTGGTTCATGCTATACAATATTTTCACAGAGGTATAGAACATCATAAGAATGCTATAAGAATGAATTACAGCTCATACCCCTTTAGAATATCCTATTGTATGCCTTAATGCACCCACAATGCATTACACACAGGTGGTTTTGTATTCTAAGCCATTATATTCTAACAGTTCTAAAGATCCATTAGTTAAGGTGGGAAAGGCATAGTAATGAATGCAACACCGCAGCTTTGCAGACATATATATACACTACCGGTCAAAAGTTTTAGAACACCTACTCATTCAAGGGTTTTTCTTTATTTTACTATTTTCTACATTGTAGAATAACAGTGAAGACATCAACACAATGAAATAACACACATGGAATCATGTAGTAATCAAGTGTTAAACAAATCAAAATATATTTGATTCTTCAAATAACCACCCTTTGCCTTGACAGCTTTGCCTACTCTTGGCATTCTCTCAACCAGCTTCACCTGGAATGCTTTTCCAACCGTCTTGAAGGAGTTCCCACATATGCTGAACACTTGCTGGCTGCTTTTCCTTCACTCTGCGGTCCAACTCATCCCAAACCATCTCAACTGGGTTGAGGTCAGGTGATTGTGGAGGCCAGGTCATCTGATGCAGCACTCCATCACTCCTTCATGGTAAAATAGCCCTTACACAGCCCGGATGTGTGTTGGGTCATTGTCCTGTTGAAAAACAAATGATAGTCCCACTAAGCGCAAACCAGATGGGATGGTGTATCGCTGCAGAATGCTGTGGTAGCCATGCTGGTTAAGTGTGCCTTGAATTCTAAATAAATCACAGACAGTGTCACCAGCAAATCACCCCCACACCATAACACCACCTCCTCCATGCTTTACAGTGGGAAAAACACATGCAGAGATAATCTGTTCACCCACACCGTGTCTCACAAAGACACTGCGGTTGGAACCAAAAATCTCCAATTTGGACTCCAGACCAAATGACAGATTTCCACCGGTCTAATGTCCATTGCTCATTTTTAAGTCTCTTCTTATTGGTGTCCTTAAGTAGTGGTTTCTTTGCAGCAATTTGACAATGGAGGACTGGTTCATACACTCATCTGAACAGTTGATGTTGAGATGTCTGTTACTTGTGAACTGAACTCTGTGAAGCCTATATTTGGCCTGCAATTTCTGAGGCTGGTAACTCTAATGAACTTATCCTCTGCAGTCTTCCATTCCTGTGGCGGTCCTCATGAGAGCCAGTTTCATCAAAGAGCTTAATGGTTTTTGTGACTGCACTTGAAGAAACATTCAAAGTTCTTGAAATGTTCCATATTGACTGACCTTCATGTCTTAAAGTAAGGATGGACTGTCATTTCTCTTTACTTATTTGAGCTGTTCTTGCCATAATATGGACTTGGCATTTTACCAAATAGGGCTATCTTCTGTATACCCCCTACCTTGTCACAACACAACTGATTGGCTCAAACGCATGAAGAAGGAAAGAAATTCCACAAAGTAACTTTTAAGAAGGTACACCTGTTAATTGAAATGCATTCCAGGTGACTGCCTCATGAAGCTGGTTGAGAGAATGCCAAGAGTATGCTAAGCTGTTTTCAAGGCAAAGGGTGGCTATTTGAAGAATCTCAAATATATTTTGGATTTGTTTAACACTTTTTTGGTTACTACATGATTCCATATGTGTTTATTCATAGCTTTGATGTCTTCGCTATTATTCTTCAATGTAGAAAATTTTAAAAATAAATAAAACCCTTGAATGAGTAGGTGTTCTAAAACGTTTGACCGGTAGTGTGTGTATACAGCAAACAGAGCACTAAGAGACCCTGTGCTGTGTTAAATAAGTAGACCCTACTGGCAAAACAACAATCCATTATTCAAAGGGATCAACCACATGTACTCGGTATAGAAAGAAAAAAAAAGCACAGACAAGAAACAAAAAGTGAGACTATAAGAAGGACCAGAAGGCAAATATGATTAAAGATTGGAGCCAAAGCTTGGGTTGCATCCTAAGGTATTAATATCAATGACCTGCTCCTCAATAGCTTTGTGGGGCGATTAGGAAAGCTGTTACTATGGAGATTTGGGCACAACAAGGTCCTCCGAACTCTGCATTGAACGAGCAGCCATGTCACACAGACAGACTCTTTTTCCGATCACACTTTCTCTAAACACTGTGATTTTGCCTTCCTTTCGTCTCCAGTGGGATACTATGCTCCGAGGCGGAACTTTCAAGGCAAAAATGCACATGACAAAACTTGAGATTAAACGTAGGCCTATTGTCTCTGTGCAAATGGATCTTCTACACTGCATATTCCGCAAAATAATATGCCAACTCTTCTCTCCATTTGAAAAAAAAGGCTTAGCGACTATAGCTCAAATGCTCAACTTGTTTTATTTATGCAAGAGGACAAGTTTGGATGATGAGGTGCTCCTCAGTGGCTGGTATAAGAGAGGGAGAGAGCTGGCAGAAAAAGTGCAGTGTTCAGCAGGCTTTGCAGAAAACAGCTCTCAGAAGATGAGCTCTCCTCTATTTTCTGCCATCTCTCTCACACCTAGGCCAAACTGCAGGCCTCACAGAAAATACTGTAAGGTTAAATGAAAGAGAGAATTATGATTCTTGCATTAACACACAGTACAGATCAGTCTGCTCTGGTACAGCTCAGGAACAAGTGGTGCCATAACCCTTGGACTGAGTATAGTCAAAATATTTTTTTGGTTTTTATTTCTGCATGAGGACATAGATCTTTTTCATCTCAATTTGTAAGATATTCTGTCAGGAATTGACCCTATTAGCCACCACTGTTTTATCATTCCATATCACGGTATTTTTCTAATTGATGACGGTATTTTATGTTCTGAATAATAAAAATTCTAAATTTGAATAGTGTGACTCTACGATGGCAACATGTGATTTTAATGGGTCTTTCGCCATTCCAATTGTTTTATACTGTTTAATTCAACTTCAACCTCAAAGAATATCCTGCATTTCCATACATTTCTGCATTTCCTGCACTAATTTGAGATGATTTCCTCACTGCCATGTAGGGCTGCACGATATGGGCCAAAAAAACTAGGCCTTATTTTTAACCAAATGTTGCAATTTGACTTGCGATGAAGATTAAAAACACTTGGGTGAACTGTTGGAATCATGGAAATAGAATGTTTATTCTGATTCTATAGTTAGAATATACTCTAAATAATAGTGGGCACTTTGAATACAGTGTTGTTTGACATGACAACGGATGAAAATGCCAGGGAGGAGTTGTTGTGATAGGGTAGGAACAAAGTGATGGTCAGTGTTTCCTAGGGGACCCTATAATCTTTGGCTCCATTAAATGTTTCTTCATGTAGCCAACATATTCATGCTTTACCTATTTTTCTTTGATTTAGAAGATACTGTTGCACAAGCAACATGCTGATGTAGGCCTATACCAGCACTGGTATCAGGCTGTATTAGCTAGCTACATTTGTTTAGATTCAGTACTGTACATTTATTAGCTAGCGATTAGTGGCTAACTCTATTTAGCTAATACTTGCTAAGAAAAGACAGACTAGCTATTTGTAGATGTAAGAAACAAACTAATAGGGTAATTATATAACGCTTGTGGATTTAAATTAAGAAGCAAAGTGAAAATAACATCATTGTCATCAACATTGTTGCATTTGCTGCATAGAGTACCACAGTATGAGTCATAATACCCATAAAACCTAGTGGTCAAACAGGGGAATGGTTCTAATGGTTCCAATCGTTTTTCCACTATTTAATTTTCCCATAGGGGATTTTAGAAACACGTAAAATTAGGGCTGTGTTTCATGTAGGCTTACACTGGTGTGACATTTTGATAACTGTGTAAATCTCTCTACGGCGTCTTGTTAATGTATTTACCGCCCCCCCCCAAAAGAAAAAACATAATGCTAATTTGGCTATCATAAAGAACGACAAATGCCATGATCTGGACGAGACTGCTGAATCAAGGCAAAGGTAAGAATCTCTGGATTAGCTATCTAATGTTAGCTAAATGTAGTAATTAATCAAATGGCTAAATTTCTTTCAATGGACAATTCTGTGAACTGTCTTGTGCAAGACTTAAGTTGACTCAATACCTGTTAGCAAAGGTGTCAGCTAGAGGTCACGTGCAGGGATTTGTAGTTTTGCATGATGTCTACTTTGATGCCAATTAGCATTTTAGAATCTGAGAGTCAATAGATCCGAATATGTTGATAAACGTCACATTGTCCGAGAGAGATTTACATGGTCACGCCAGGGTAAGCCTACATGAAACACAGCCCTTATTTTAAGTGTTTCTAAAATGTCCTATGGGGGAAAATGAATGGTGGAAAAACCGCTAGGTTTTATGGGTATTATGATACAGCCACTGTAAGGCTCTATGGACCATGCAGACTGAATGCAAGTGTCTCGTGGTCAAGCAACAACAAATGTGCTCCTTGTGTGGCAGTGGGCAGGGCTAGATATGTGTGGAAAGTAGCATGGGAAGAGAGATCAGAGAGGGATGACTCCAGTAGAGTAGAAACTATAAAAATGGATGTTACACGTAGCACATCACATTCAACAAACCACATTCAAATACCGTTATAGAACGTAAAGTAATAACCCAAACCCGTCTGTGCATCAAAACAGTTACATAGTAAAATACAGTATAACGCCCAGCCCTAGTGGCTAGTTGGGGTGGAGAGAACACCATTAATGCTTGTAGTATTTGTACAGAGCCCTGGAGCTCTGGCGTACCGTAGGTGAGTGAGAGTTGGTTTGGGGATGATCTGTTCCTCAGCTTTGAAAACAAAGGGGTGAGGGTCAAATCAAATAGACCCTGAAGGAGGGCCAGATGTCTGGTTGAGGGAAGCCATCTGACAGACGGGCAGCTCAGTTTACAGACAGTATCTGGACATGCAGACGGAGGTTGAACAACATTAGCCTCCTGTGTCAATGCAAATCCTGGGAGTGTCATAGTTTGACAGTTTGTCCTGACGTGAACCAGAATCATAGTGCACTCAGTCCGTAGTACATGTAGGGATGTGCGTAGTAGGAAATGTTGAATAGTAAAGCAAAAGAAACCCCACCCAAAGCACAAACTTGCCTATTAATAAAAGCCTAACATTGATTTTGTACCAACGTTTTGACCTCCACAGCCTTCTCCATTCATAGCTGTTCTTGCAGGAGGTAGGATCTGCCTAGCTGTCAGTTTGAGTAGGAATGTGCATCTTCCATGTGCTCACTATCCATAAATAGAGATTCACAAATATCGAGATATCTGCATCTATATGTGCATCTCTGTCTTTATAATTGTGTTTGAGGACAGTGCGAAGCCGCTGGTGAGTGGTAGCAAGGTGCGGCTGCCTTTTATGTAACCGGCAAGAAAGGATTTAGCCATCTCTTGACATCCCCCTCCCTTCCTCGCCTGCCTGCCTGGGTGGAAGGAAGGCTGTTTAGTGCGAAGCCCTGAGGGGTTTGATGAATGGGATGTAATGGGGGTTTGGGTTGGTTGGGGGGAGGTTGAGTGTGTGGGCAATAGAGTAGTCTGCCGCCTCAGCAGCCCTCCCCTCCCCTCACCCCCTCACCCTATTTGCCTGACAGGGCCAATTCACACACCACTTCCACGGCTAACAACCCCCTCCTTACACACTCTCTCTCTTGCCATCTCTCTCTGTTTTTTTATCTCTAGCTCCCTCTCTCTCCTCAATCTCCTCTGTAATCGCTCCCCTATCACACTGACTAGTGTTGGTATGACTCCCCTTTGTTTGCAGCCCTCCCAGATACCCCATTCCTGACAAAGAAATGTGATCTTGTCAGACAGGCTACTGCCACCCATCTGAGAACAGATCATCCAAATCAAATGTATTGGTCACACACACATATTTAGCAGATGTTATTGCGAGTGTAGTGAAATGCTTGTGTTTCTACAGTGCAGTAATATCTAATAATTCACACAAATCTAAAGTAAAATAATGGATATTATATATATATATATAGATATTAGTACGAGCAATGTCGGCGTGGCATTGACTAAAATACAGTAGAATAGAATACAGTGTATACATATGAAATGAGTAATGCAGTATGTAAACATTATTAAAGTGACTAGTGTTCCATTATTAAAGTGACCAATGATTCTATGTATATGGGGCAGCAGCCTCTAAGGTGCCAGGTTGAGTAACCGGGTGGTAGCTGGCTAGTGATGGCTATTTAACAGTCTGATGGCCTTGAGATAGAAGCTGTTTTTCAGTCTCTCGGTCCCAGCTTTGATGCACCTGCACTGACCTCGCCTTCTGGATGGTAGTGGGGTGAACAGGCCATGGCTCAGGTGGTTGATGTCCTTGATGATCTTTTTTGGCCTTCCTGTGACATTGGGTGCTGTAGGTGTCCTGGAGGGCAGGCAGAGTGCCCCCTGAGGTTGAAGAGACCCTGTTGCAGTACTATTTGGTAAAAGACCAGGTCCATATTATGGCAAGCGCAGCTCAAATAAGCAAAGAGAAACAACAGTCCATCATTACTTTAAGACATGAAGATCAGTCAATACGGAAAATGTCAAGAACTTTGAAGTTAATTAGAGTTACCAGCCTCAGGAATTGCAGCCCAAATAAATGCTTCACATCGTTCAAGTAACGGACATCTCAACATCAACTGTTCAGAGGAGACTGTGTGAATCAGGCCTTCATGGTCGAATTGCTGCAAAGAAACCACTACTAAAGGACACCGATAAGAAGAGGAGACTGCTTGGGCCAAGAAACACGAGCAATGGACATTAGACCAGTGGAAGTCTGTCCTTTCGGTCTGGAGTCCAAATTGGAGATGTTTGGTTTCAACCGCAGTGTCTTTGTGAGATGCGGTGTGGGTGAATGGATGATCTCTGCATGTGTATTTCCCACCGTAAAGCATGGAGGAGGAGGTGTTATGGTGTGGGGGTGCTGTGCTGGTGACACTGTCAGTGATTTATTTAGAATTCAAGGTACACTTAACCAGCATGGCTACCACAGCATTCTGCAGCGATACACCAGGTGTTCTAAAACTTTTGACCCGTAGTGTATATAGAATGTATAAGCTGAAAGTAGAAGCCCAAGTGTAATTTTTTTAATTAGTTTACTATAATTAGTGGAGCGGTGGTAGGGTTTGCGGGGAATAATAAAGGAAATATATAAATATACACACACATTACCGTTCAAAAGTTTGGGGTCACTTAGAAACGTCCTTGTTTTTGAAAGAAAAGCACATTTTTGCATTAAATTGATCAGAAATACAGTGGAGACATTGTTAATGTTGTTAATGACTATTGTAGCTGGAAACGGCAGATTTTCTTTTTAAATGGAATATCTACATAGGTGTACAGAGGCGAATCCGGGATGCTGGCCTTCTGGGCAGAGTTGCAAAGAAAAGCTTTATCTCTGTCCAGCGTCTGTGTTCTTTTGCCCATCTTAATCTTTTCTTTTTAATGGCCAGTCTGAGATATGGATTTTTCTTTGCAACTCTGCCTAGAAGGCCAGTACCCCTGAGTCGCCTCTTCCCTGTTGATGTTGAGACGGGTGTTTTGTGGTTACTATTTAATGAAGCTGCCAAGTTAAGGACTTGTGAGGCGTCTGTTTCTCTAACTAGACACTCTAATGTACTTGTCCTCTTGCTCAGTTGTGCACCGGGGCCTTCCACTCTTTCTATTGTGGTTAGGGCCCGTTTGCGCTGTTCTGTGAAGGGAGTAGTACACAGCGTTGTATGAGATCTTCATTTTCTTGGCAGTTTCTCACATGGAATAGCCTTCATATTACTCAGAACAAGAATAGACTGACGAGATTCGGAAGAAAGTTTTTTGTTTCTGGCCATCTTGAGCCTGTAATCGAACCCACAAATGCTGATGCTCCAGATACTCAACTAGTCTAAAGAAGGCCAGTTATATAGCTTCTTTAATCAGAACAACAGTTTTCAGCTGTGCTAACATAATTTCAAAAGTGTTTTATAATGATCAATTAGCCTTTTAAAATGATAAACTTGGATTTTTTTTTATTAACCTTTATTTAACCAGGCAAGTCAGTTAAGAACAAATTCTTATTTTCAATGATGGCCTAGGAACAGTGGGTTAACTGCCTGTTCAGGGGCAGAACGACAGATTTGTACCTTGTCAGCTCGAGGGTTTGAACTTGCAACCTTCCGGTTACTAGTCCAACGCTCTAACCACTAGGCTACCCTGCCGCCCCAGCCGCCCCATTAGCTAACCCAACGTGCCATTGGAACACAGTGTTGGTTGCTGATAATGGGCTTCTGTACGCCTATGTAGATATTCCATAGAAATCTGCTGTTTCCACCTACAATAGTCATTTACAACATTAACAATGTCTACACTGTATTTCTGATCAATTTGACAAGGACATTTCTAAGTGACCCCAAACTTTTGAACTGTAGTGTATATATTTACCAAAATAATACATTTATATGGGGGATTGGAAATGATACAGACAATTACATTGATGGAAGCTACAATCTAGCTGCAATATTGAAATACTGATTTTGGATAGGTTTTAATAGTCAAAGTGGGAACAACATCCGCTACACTCACACGTACACTTCATTGTGTCGGTGTATACGTTAATGTTATTTTCTCAGAGGCCACCACAACATATCCCAGTTCACGTGGTCAAAACAATCTTGATGCATGGATTCCAATTGGTCAGACCAGCGTTGAATAGACCTTAGGCAGAATCTCAAACAGAAAGTACATGTGCTATCTGAAGGGATGAGCTAAATGGAGTCATGATCTGATTTGCCGAAGGGAGGGCGGGGGAGGGCCTTGTAGGCATCCCGGAAGTTGGAGTAGCAGTTGTTGAGTGTTTGTAGCAGCACAAGTACTAGTCTGTGTGAATAGAACTTCGTTAGTGTTTTCCTCAAATTTGCTTTGTTAAAATCCCCAGGTACAATAACAGCAGCCTCAGGATATGTGGTTTCCAGTTTGCACAAAGTCCAGTGTAGTTCCTTGAGGTCTGTCATGGTTTCTGCTTGAGGGGGAAGTTACACGGCTGTGACTATAACCGAAGATAATTATCTTGGGAGGTAATACGATCGGCATTTGATTGTGAGGTATTCTAGGTCAGATTAATAAATATACTTGAGTTTCTGTACGTTATCACAATCACACCATGAGTAGTTACTCATGAAACCTACACCCCCACCTTTCTTCTTCCCAGAGAGTTCTTTATTCCTGTCTAGTGAGAACCCAGCTGGCTGTGTGGACGGGGACAGTATAGCCGGAGAGAGCCATGATTCCGTGAAACTGTATGTTACAGTCCCTGATTTCTCAATGGAAGGAGATCCTCGACCTGAGATCGTCTACTTTATTGTCCAGAGATCGAACATTAGCAAGTAATATACTCGGAAGATGTGGATGGTGTGCACGCCTCCTGAGTCTGACTAGAAGTCCACTCCGAATACCTCTTCAAGACGCCGACGGCAGCCTCTGGGAAAAGTTCCATTGCACTGGGGGGGTACGAACAAAGGTTCTAATTCGGTAAAGTCGTATTCCTGGTCATAATACTGGTGAGTTACCGCCGCTCTGATATCCAAAAGTTCTTTCCAGCTGTATGTAATAACAAACTTTCTAGGCTAATAATATAAGAATTAAACACCCCCAAAAAACAAAATACTGCAAAGTTACTTAGGAGCTAAGATCAGAGCTGCCATGTCTGTCGGTGCCATCAATACAGAGGGCTGTCTGACTCTTGTCCTCATGGCACTGCCTCAATGAACAAATCAGTGGCCTTAGAAATAAAGTAGCAACTGTAGATAGGAATGTTATTAAAAGGCATCACACGTCATGCAGCGAGCAGTTGGTTGCAGCGCATAGCTGCTCAGGAGGGCCGATCAATGGATTCTATTGTCTCTACTGCATTCATAACAAGGCCTCTGACTGCAATTGCAACACACTTCTCTGCAAAACTCCTGTTGAAGCACTCCCTGCATATGACAGCTTGGATGTTTTTGTTTTGACCGGGGCTATTATTTGTCTGATTTGTGTAGGGCTTGGGCTTTGTTGACTTCTCCTTGGACTGTCTAGAGATGGCAATGTCATGGCTGCTTGAAGGCTGCACCACTTTGTTGGAGTCACTCGCTCTGCATATGTACAGTATGTACTGAGGTGATCTGCTGCAGACCCAACCAAAAGACTCAAAGGTGCAGGAGGACATGTACATGAAAGTGTGAAAAAGGAGTGTCTGTAAACGTGTATATACAGTGTGCTCATGATAAGGTGAAAATGATGTATTGTAGCAGTTAAAATGTTAGCTGAGCTATGCTACTCTTTTAGCCTGCTCATTCTCAAGGACGTGTGTGTGTGTGTGTGTGTGTGTGTGTGTGTGTGTGTGTGTGTGTGTGTGTGTGTGTGTGGAAGACAACGGCAAAGCCAAACATGGGAGGTTTTTGGATGGTTGGAAATGCTATGAGAAGAACCATTCCACCCTTTCAACTTTCCTTCCATTTGTTGAAGAAGAAGCTTGCTGTGTTGGGAGCCTTGTTTTGAACCCTACCTGAACCTCTTCCAGTGTGAGTTCCCTTTAAAGGCCCAGTGCAGTCCAAATTCAGTTTTTCCTGTGTTTTTATATCATATTGTACAACAGCTGATGGAACTAACACTGAAAAAGTGTGAAAACACGATCAGTGTATTTTCCTGATAGATGCTGGTTGAAAATACAATCTACACAAGACCTTCTAATCAGCAGGTTTGCATGGGCGGGAGTTTCAGCTTTCCATGGTGACATCACCATGCGGTATATTGGTTAAACATCCAATGGGTAACAATTAAGCATCATACTATGATGAATTGTAAAATTAACAAATAGCTTCTTTTTCTCAAGCAAGAATTGTGTTGTGACTGTCTGGGAGTGGTTTGAATGGGGAGGGGGGAAACTGAAAATGATCTGTTATTGGCAGAGCACTTTGGAACTTTCTTATTGTCTATTCATTAATTCACCACATGGTCATGTCACCATGGAATGCCAAAACTCCCTCCCACCAAAACGGTCAGAAATTTCAGGCGGTCTTTTCAAACCGCTCTTACACTAAAATGGCATTCTCACAATTTCACAGTATTATTCCAACCTCAACATGTGGAAACATATAAAACACAGGAACATCACATTTTTGACTGCACTGGGCCTTTTTAATATACCATTGACAAAATGTTCCCTAACCACTCTGCCGAAAACTGTTAGTTTTCAGTTTCCCCCTCCCCACTCAGACTGCTCCCAGACAGTCCTAGCAAAATTCTTGATTTAGAAAGTTCTTTGCTAAAAATCTATTTTTGCCCATTTTAATAAATCTATTACAGTATGGTACTTAATTGTTACCAAGAAATGATTTGATAATGATATAGAAATGACTGCATTGGCTTGCCAGGTGGAACTAAACATTGTGAAACATTTTTTGGAATCCCCGGCCTTTAAAGAAATAGATTTTTATAGAGGTAAATTACAAATGCTCCTCACTTCGAACCTAGAAAAAACGTAAAAGTATCAGCTGAATGACAGCAAATAGCTCAGAAAACTGAGCTGCTTGTCCAATATCCATTATTCAGATCATTTTAATTTCTGAAGAGAACACGATTTCAGGTTTGTATTCAGCCACAGTCATTTACCATCACAAAGACTTGTGTGTGTGTGTATAGGTGGGTGGTTGGGTGGGTGGATGGACAGTGAATTACAGATTGTAGAACATCATGAAAAGATGGAAACCCTGAATAAAATCAGATATATTCTGTTTCCATTGGCATTCCTCTTTTTCCTCCAATGCCCCAGTACCACAAAAAGAGGTACAGGCCCAACGCACAGCAGTACGTCTTGTTCAAGCTGCCGATTCTGGCAGGAACAATTGAGTATCCAAAACCACACACTTGGAAAGAGAACTACGGACGGACCTTGATTCAATTATCTTTTTTTCCCCATTGTGCAGAATAATGCAGTAGGCTTTGGTACTACAATTGGCTAGAATAAACTCTTATGTCTGAGCTCAGATCTGGGTCCAGAATCAGAGCTGTGGCAGACAGAGGAAGGTAGATGGAGGACCAGACTACAGTAACTTAATTGAGCCTCCAGTAGTCAGCAGATTCAGAGGACTGAAGACAGCACCTCTTAACCAGGCTTACTTAAACTCAATTGAAACTGTCCACTCTAACTAATGTCATGCTGGCTGGCAGTAAGCTGACATCACATTTTTACTTTACACATTCTGGGATTTCTTTGTTGTTCTTTGTTGTGTCTACACTTACGTGCGACTTCTGCTATCAAAATACGACGATTGCATTGAAAAGGCAGGTCTAGACGCACACACACAAGTCGCTTTGTGGTCTGATTGTGTTCAGACCTGTCTGACCACTTCAGGAGGTGGTCAGGGATGCATTGTGTTCGGATTTATCCTTAGGCTGGACGCATTCAGGCTACCGAAAGCGCATACAGTGGATGACGTCATCAGAACTCCTCCCACAAGTCTCCGGAAACCGTTGGTTTGGGCCTGAGAGGCACCTTTTCATTGTAACATTGGAACGTGTTTGCTGGCCTCATAAATTCCAGCCAGCTAGCTAACGTAAAACAAATATTTTTTTTTGGCTAAAGTTACAGTAACTTGTTTGCAATCCCTTTAGCGTTGCTTGCTATGCTAGCTTGCTGGCTAGCTACAGAGGTTAGCTGGCTACTTAGCCAGTGGTGTAAAATATTTAATTAAAAATACTTGAAAGTACTACCTAAGGAGTTAAAAAAAATATATCTGTACTTTGCTATTTATATTTTTGACAACTTTTACTTCACTACATTCCTTAAGAAAATGATGTACTTTTTACTCCATACATTTTCTCTGACACCCAAAAGTACTCATTACATTTTGAATGCTTAGCAGGACAGGAAAATGGTCTAGTTCACACACTTATCAAGAGAACATCCCTGGTCATCTCTACTGCCTCTGATCTGGCGGACTCATTAAACACGTGCTTGGTTTGTAAATAATATCTAGCTGTTGGAGCGTGCCCCTGGCTATCCATAAAACATATATATTTTTTAAATGGTGCCGTCTGATTTGCTTAATGTAAGGAATTTGAAATGATTTTTTACTTTTTATACTTAAGTATATTTTAGCAATCACATTTACTTTTGATACTTAAGTATATTTAAAACCAAATACTTTTAGACTTTTACTCAAGTAGGATTTTACTGGGTGACTTTTACTTGTCATTTTCTATTAAGGTATCTTTACTTTTACTCAAGTATGAGCATTTGGTACTTTTTCCACCACTGTACTTAGCTACGGTAGTTAGGTACTGCCATCAGCTGTTGTTGTTTTATTAACATATTTTGCATATTCCTTCATTTGTAGAATGCATACTGGTATTGGAATACAGTGGTGAGAATGTATACAGAACGGATACATACAGAATACAGAACGGAGACGATGTAGACATGGTGGACACATTTAAATGTAGATGCATGACGTGTTCGGAATTCCATGATCAGAATTCCTTGATCAGAATACAAAAGCTGCATGAACTGTCAAGTATAGACAGAGCCTGAGATTGATCATAAACCATGATCCATATATTCCCAAAAATATTTTGCACACTGGAGAAAGACCTGAAATTGCTTGGTCTAGTTTGAGTCTGATAAACATAAAGGATATCCATGGCAAACTATCATTCAAATACTGCCCAATCATGCATTTGTTATGAGGTGGCTACATGAAAACCCTCTCAAACTATTGCCATGTGTTCTTACATCTGACAAAATGGCAAAATATCAACATGTTAACCATATGGGAACATGGACAATGATCAATCATATTTTGACAGCTTTCAACACTTTGTGGCCGATTCATGAATCATTCAAATCATGTTCTCTGAGATGCAAATAGAGGCTTGTTTTAAGAGGCTTGTTTCGTTACAAAGTACTTTGGCAGTGTGAAATCAGTTTTAAAAGCAGTGCTCTCACCCAGATAGAATAATTACTGGTGCTTGTCTCCAGGAATTGGATATACACTGAGTGTACAGAACATTAGGAACTCCTGCTCTTTCCATGACCGACAGACCACGTGAATCCAGGTGGAAGCTGTGATCCCTTATTGATGTCACTTGTTAAATCCACTTCAGACTCTGTAGATGAAGGGGAGGAGACAGGTTAAAGAATAATCTTTAGGCCTTGAGACAATTTAGACATGGCTTGTGTATGTGTGCCATTCAGAGGGTGAATGGGCAAAACACAAGATTTAAGTGCCTTTGAACGGGGTATGGTAGTTGGTACCAGGCGCACTGATTTGATGGTGTCAAGAACTGCAACGCTGCTGAGTTTTTAATGCTCAACAGTTTCCAGTGTGTATCAACCCAAAGGACATCCCAGCCAACTTGACACAACTGTGGGAAGCATTGAGGTCAACATGGGCAAAAGGGGTTGCAACTCAATATTAGGAAGGTGTTCCTAATGTTTTCTGTACTCAGTGTGTATGGATATTGTTATTCGTACTACAATATGAAGAGTTGAACCCGAACCAACTGTCAAATGTTGTCAACCCATAACAACCCATGTCTGGAAGGATGAATTCCCTTTCATGTTTTTTGTGATGACACAGATTTGTCAGACCTATTGATTGATGTCTTTTCTTTCCCCCCATGCCCTGTCCCTGGTCTATATGATGGATTCTCACCATAATTCAACCCTGAAGGTAAGTCATATTTTGTGTGAATACAGTATATTCCAGGCCCATGTCCAACGTACTTAGGAGATATTTAGGTCTTACTCTGAATCATCACAGATTATTTCTAGCCTTGCGCACCAAGCTTAGTTGGTGTCATAGCAAGGCACATGGCCGGTAAGTAGGACCTAGTTTATTCCTAAATGAAGCTACACAGAACAAATTGACACAACCGTTTGGGACATATGGCAATTTTTTTCCTATGATGTGCCACATATAAGCATTCACCTTAGTGTGCCCTGCTGTAACCCTACCAGACTGTGCCCTGCCCTGTTCTGTCAGCAGTTCAGATTGCCAGCTGTTAAAGTAAAAGCTCTGTGCTTTTCCACCTGGGCCTAACGCTATGTTCCGTCTCCTCACTCATGATCCTGGCACTGTGGAACAGGGGCTGTACACAAGGTTACAGCCACGGACAAGACTAAGAAACAGTAATGCCTCTGGCCAAACTACTCCCCCCCCTAATGGAGAATAATATTGGAGATGCATATTTACAGTGGGTGAAGCGTGTAATGGTATTTCTTCTTGCACATTCTGTATTTCAGATTGTTAGAACACTGCCACATATCCTCTTGTTGTGGTGTGCAGTCCTACAGCTAGACCACACAGTTGTAGCCCCAGTAGCTAGCAGTAGCAATGTGTCACTACCGGGGTGGCACCGCCAAGGATGGGAGAAAGACAGCAAGACGCCCTCTATGCCACTGGAGCGAGACCCGAGCATACACAGTAATTACATGCCTGGCTTAAAGAGAAAGGAGAGACGCGCAGGAGGATTGGACAAATTGCTGTGGTGGAGAGGAGGAGAAGTAGGACAGGCAGGAGAGGAGGGGGTAAGGGGGTGGGTGGCAACCAACATCTGGGAGCAGAGCCCCTCTGGAGGCTGAGGGCAAGAGCAATCAGGCTCCCCGGATCAGCCAGGCAGATTCAATCGCCCCCCTGGTCTTAAGACTTTTTAATACCGCATCAATACGACCCAATACCCACAGGCAGCAGGCAGTAGGCTCCTCTAGTTTACATTGCAGGCTGTATGGCACAAACATTGTGATGCATACTACATGGGATGATTTAAAGACTGTTTCCTCTCATTAGTTGTGACTAGGCGATGAGGCTGGTATGGGATTGGTGCTAGGGCTGTGATTGGTAATAACAACAATATTGTTAGTGTAGTAATTGCAGGTGAAAGAGCAATATAATAATGTCACCGGAGGGGTTGGCTGCCATTTTACGGGCTCCTAACCAACTGTGCTATTTTATTGTTTTTTTTTCGCATTGTTTGTAACTTATTTTGTACATAAAGTTGCTGCTACCGCCTCTTATGACCCAAAAATTGTTTCTGAACATCAGAACAGTAATTACTCAGCTCGAACTGGACACAGATTATTTTCTTTAATGAGTCTGACTTGAAGGATGTACTGCTTCCCGGAGACCAGGCCCAAATCCCTATCATTTGTGTGAAGAAAAGACTAAGATACAGGGGGCGAAAGTCAGGGTGCCTTGTGAAGATTCGTAGGCAAGTGACTAAATTGCCACTACCATCGGTTCTATTGGCCAACTGGGGGGGGGGGTCTATTTGTCAGCTAGTGTGCGATGTCTAATATTAAAGAAGTCTTGAGGTATTGCTCACCTGAGGTAGAGTACCTAATGATAAGCTAAAGGCTAGAGCTGCCGCTAATCAGGGCAAGGTGACTGGTAACATGACCGAATACAAACAGTGCAGCTATTCCCTCCGCAAGGCTATCAAACAAGCTAAGCGTCAGTATAGAGACAAAGTAGAATCTCAATTCAACGGCTCAGACACAAGAGGTATGTGGCAGGGTCTACAGTCAATCACGGACTACAAGAAGAAAACCAGCCCAGTCACGGACCAGGATGTCTTGCTCCCAGGCAGACTAAATAACTTTTTTGCCCGCTTTGAGGACAATACAGTGCCACTGACACGGCCAGCAACGAAAACATGCGGACTCTCCTTCACTGCAGCCGAGGGGAGTAAAACATTTAAACGTGTTAACCCTCGCAAGGCTGCATGCCCAGGCGGCATCCCCAGCCGCGCCCTCAGAGCATGCGCAGACCAGCTGGCCGGTGTGTTCACGGACATATTCAATCAATCCCTATACCAGTCTGCTGTTCCCACATGCTTCAAGAGGGCCACCATTGTTCCTGTTCCCAAGAAAGCTAAGGTAACTGAGCTAAACGACTACCGCCCCGTAGCACTCACTTCCGTCATCATGAAGTGCTTTGAGAGACTAGTCAAGGACCATATCACCTCCACCCTACCTGACATCCTAGACCCACTCCAATTTGCTTACCGCCCAAATAGGTCCACAGACGATGCAATCTCAACCACACTGCACACTGCCCTAACCCATCTGGACAAGAGGAATACCTATGTGAGAATGCTGTTCATCGACTACAGCTCTGCATTCAACACCATAGTACCCTCCAAGCTCGTCATCAAGCTCGAGACCCTGGGTCTCGACCCCGCCCTGTGCAACTGGGTACTGGACTTCCTGACTGGCTGCCCCCAGGTGGTGAGGGTAGGCAACAACATCTCCACCCCGCTGATCCTCAACACTGGGGCCCCACAAGGGTGCGTTCTGAGCCCTCTCCTGTACTCCCTGTTCACCCACGACTGCGTGGCCACGCACGCCTCCAACTCAATCATCAAGTTTGCGGACGACACAACAGTGGTAGGCTTGATTACCAACAACGACGAGACGGCCTACAGAGAGGAGGTGAGGGCCCTCGGAGTGTTGTGTCAGGAAAATAACCTCACACTCAACGTCAACAAAACTAAGGAGATGATTGTCGACTTCAGGAAACAGCAGAGGGAACATCCCCCTATCCACATCGATGGAACAGTAGTGGAGAGGGTAGTAAGTTTTAAGTTCCTCGGCATACACATCACAGACAAACTGAATTGGTCCAGCATCGTGAAGAAGGCGCAGCAGCGCCTCTTCAACCTCAGGAGGCTGAAGAAATTCGGCTTGTCACCAAAAGCACTCACAAACTTCTACAGATGCACAATCGAGAGCATCCTGGCGGGCTGTATCACCGCCTGGTACGGCAACTGCTCCGCCCACAACTGTAAGGCTCTCCAGAGGGTAGTGAGGTCTGCACAACGCATCACCGGGGGCAAACTACCTGCCCTCCAGGACACCTACACCACCCGATGTTACAGGAAGGCCATAAAGATCATCAAGGACAACAACCACCCGAGCCACTGCCTGTTCACCCCGCTATCATCCAGAAGGCGAGGTCAGTACAGGTGCATCAAAGCTGGGACCGAGAGACTGAAAAACAGCTTCTATCTCAAGGCCATCAGACTGTTAAACAGCCACCACTAACATTGAGTGGCTGCTGCCAACACACTGACTCAACTCCAGCCACTTTAATAATGGGAATTGATGGGAAATGATGTAAAATATATCACTAGCCACTTTAAACAATGCTACCTAATATAATGTTTACATACCCTACATTATTCATCTCATATGTATACGTATATACTGTACTCTATATCATCTACTGCATCCTTATGTAATACATGTATCACTAGCCACTTTAACTATGCCACTTTGTTTACATACTCATCTCATATGTATATACTGTACTCAATACCATCTACTGTTACTTGCCTATGCTGCTCTGTACCATCACTCATTCATATATCTTTATGTACATATTCTTTATCCCCTTACACTGTGTATAAGACAGTAGTTTTTTTTTTTGTTGGAATTGTTAGTTAGATTACTTGTTGGATTATTACTGCATTGTCGGAACTAGAAGCACAAGCATTTGGCTACACTCGCATTAACATCTGCTAACCATGTGTATGTGACAAATAACATTTGATTTGATTTGATACTCTCCATGAAGAGAGTTCTCATCTATATTATTCGTAGCCGTCTATTTACCACCACAAACCGATGCTGGCACTAAGACGGCACTCAACGAGCTGTATAAGGCCATAAGCAAACAAGAAAACAAGAAAAAAACCTCTAGACCACCTCTCCTCCACACACAGAGATGCATACAAAGCTCTCCCTCACCCTCTATTTGGCAAATCTGACCATAATTATATCCTCCTGATTCCTTCTTACAAGCAGCAACCACAGCAGGAAGTACCAGTGACTCACTCAATACGGAAGTGGTCACATAAGGATGCTACGCTACAGAACTGTTTTGCTAGCACAGACTGGAATATGTTCCGTGATTCATCCCATGGCATTGAGGAGAATACCACCTCAGTCATTTAATGGTCATCATCATTAAGTGCATTGACAACGTCGTCCCCACAGTGATCGTATGTACAAATCCCAACCAGGGAACATCCGAGCTAAAGGCTAGAGCTGCCGCTTTCAAGGAGCAGGACACTAATCCCGCTATGCCCTCAGACGAACCATCAAACAGGCAAAGCGTCAATACAGGACTAAGATTGAAGCCTACTACAACGGCTCTGATACTCGTCGGATGTGGCAGGGCTCGCAAACTATTACGGACTACAAAGGGAAACCCAGTCGCGAGCTGCCTAGTGACGTGAGCCTACCAGAAGAGCTAAATGCCTTTTATGCTTGCTTCGAGGCAAGCAACACTGAAGCATGCATTAGGATGCATGAGCACCAGCTGTTCAGGACGACTCTTTCTGTAGCCGATGTGAGCAAGACCTTTAAACAGGTCAACATTTACAAGGCCGCAGGGCCTGACCGATTACCAGGGCATGTACTCAAAGCATGCACGGACTAGCTGGCAAGTGTCTTCACTGACATTTTCAACCTCTCCCTGACCGACTCTGTAATACCTACATGTTTCAAGCAGACCACCATAGGCCCTGTGCCCAAGAATGCGATGGTAACCTGCCTAAATGACTACCGCCCCGTGGCACTCCCTCACATCAACACCATCATCCCGAAACCCTAGACTCACTCCAATTTGCATACCGCCCCAACAGATCCACAGATGACACAATCTCAATCACACTCCACACCGCCCTTTCCCACATGGACAAAAGTAACACCTATGTGAGAATGCTGTTCATTGACTACAGCTCAGCGTTCAACACCATAGTGCCCACAAAGCTCATCACGAAGCTAAGGACCCTGGGACTAACCACCTCCCTCTACATCTGGATCCTTGACTTCCAGACGTGCCGCTCCCACGTGGTAAGGGTAGGCAACTACACATCTGCCACGCTGATCCTCAACACCAGGTGCCCCTCGGGTGCATGCTTAGTCCCCTCCTGTACTCCCTGTTCACCCATGACTGCGTGGCCAACCACGACTCCAACACCATCAAGTTTGCTGATGACACAACAGTGGTAGGCCTGATCACCATCAACGATGAGACAGCCTTTAGGGAGGAGGTCAGAGACCTGGCAGTGTGTTGCTAGGACAACAACCTCTCCCTCAATGTGAGCAAGACAAGGGAGATGATCGTTAACATCGACGGGGCTGTAGTGGAGTGGGTCGAGAGTTTCAAGTTCCATGGTGTCCACATCACCTTAGAACTATCCTGGTCCAAACACACCAAGACAGTTGCGAAGAGGGCACGCCAAAACCTTTTCCCCTTCAGGAGACTGAAAAGATTTGGCACGGGTCCCCAGATCCTCAAAACGTTCTACAGCTGCACCATCAAGTATGGTATGGCAACTTCTCGGCATCTGACCGTAAGGCGCTACAGAGGGTAGTGTGTACGGCCCAATACATCACTAGGGCCAAGCTTCCTGCCAGCCAGGACCTATATACTAGGCGGTGTCAGAGGAAGTCCCCAAAAATTGTCAGACTCAAGTCACCCAAGTCATAGACTGTTTTCTCTGCTACCGTATAGCAAGTGGTACTGGGGCGCCAAGTCTAGGTCCAAAAGGCTCCTTAACAGATTCTACCCCCAAGCCATAGACTGCTGAACAATTAATTAAATGGCCACCAGGACTATTTAATTTGTTTTTACACTGGAGTAACTCGCTGTTTATTATCTGTGCATAGTCACTTTTCCCCTACATGTACAAATTACCTCGACTAACCTGTACCTTCGCACATTGACTCGGTACTGGTACCCCCTGTATATAGCCTCGTTATTGTACTTTTTACAAAATATTTTACTTTTAGTTTATTTAGCAATTATTTTCTTAAGTCTTGAACTGCAATGTTGGTCAAGGACTTGTAAGTAAGCATTTCACGGCAAGGTCTACACCTGTTGTATTCGGCACATGTGACAAATATGATTTGATTTGAACTTCATATAAGGTGTTACCCTGGACTGTGTTTTATGGAGGACTACGTACTCTACCTGAAAGAGTAGTGATATGTAGTATTTGTATTCGTCACATGCTTCCAGAACAAGCGTGGACTAACAGTGCAATGCTTACTTACGGGCTCTTCCCAACAATGCAGAGAGAAAGAAATAGAGAAATAATATACAAATAAAATGCGTAATAATGAACCCACTAACTACGCATTTGTCTGTCATCATTCCTACCGCAGTGGAATAACATGGCGAGTAGCAATAGAGGTTATCAGCTGTAGACTTATTTTTCTACCTACTGCATAAGAATTGTACTTTTTATAAGTCGTCCTCTGGTTGAGACAGAACTCCTTCTGCTCTGCTCCCATAACACTCATACACGAACACACAGAAACACGAACACAGAGTAGCACAGAAACACGAACACAGAGTAGCACAGAAACACGAACACAGAGTAGCACAGAAACATGAACACAGTGTAGCACAGAAAGCAGAGCATTATGCCACTTGAGTTTTTAAAATCTATTATTATTGTTGCTTGCCTCTCCAACACTATGCCAAACTAAACCAGACTGTCTCCTCAGCCCAATGCTGCCTGTGTGGGATTGGGAGGGACAGCCACAACAGAGAGCAGTGAGAGTCAAACAGTAGGATTATAGACCAGACCCACCCCACACACTCCCAAATCAGCACTATCTATCCATTTCTGTCCTGTCTGTCTCTGCAGTTATTTGTCTCTCTGAGCTGGGTGGCTGTTGGCCAGTGGAGCACTGCCCATTTCCAGACCTAAGTACTTCCAGTGCAGTAGTAAATAATGTCATGTTGAAGTTGATTTATCCCTTAGATGCAGCTGATGCAGTACGAAATGAGCAATGCATTAGTTGGTTTTGGATAAGCAGTCTATGGCTAGGTGAGGTATGACTGAGGATAGGTACTTTTGCATACGGTTTGCATTTACTCTATAAGTAGTCAGTTGCCAGCAGCATACCACCCTGCATCCCATTGCTGGCTTGCTTCTGAAGCTAAGCAGGGTTGGTCCTGTTCGGTCCTTGGATGGGAGACCAGATGCTGCTGGAAGTGGTGTTGGAGGGCCAGTAGGAGGCACCCTTTCCTCTGGTAAAAAAATTAACTAAATAGCCCAGGGAAGTTATTTGGGATATTTTCCTGTGTAGGGTGCTGTCTTTCGGATGGGACGTTAAACGGGTGTCCCGACTCTCTGTGGTCACTAAATATCCCATGGCACTTATTGTTAGAGTAGGGGTGTTAACCCTGGTGTCCTGGCTAAATTCCCAATCTGGCCCTCATACAGTCACCTAATCATCCCCAGTTTACAATTGGCTCATTCATCTCCCCTGTAACTAATCCCCAGGTCGTTGCTGTAAATGAGAATGTCTTCTCAGTCAACTTGCCTGGTCAAATAAAAGTCTTCTATTGAATTAAGTCGACCGATCTTCGTGTTCACGATCCGCTTGACAAAGATGTATACGACAACACAGTTAATGACATCCCTTCTCTGTCAATGTAATAATGGTCATATCAAAGAATGTGAGATGCAGGTGGGCAAAAAGGCAGAGATTAATTAATTATTACCCTATGAGAGCAGTGTGTGTGTGTGTGTGTGTGTGTGTGTGTGTGTGTGTGTGTGTGTGTGGCTCCTCCGAATGAGTGGCGTTATGTAAGGCTTGCAGCTCCTACTTAAACACCAGTCATAAATCAACCTGGTGCACGCACAATGACAACACCAACGCCAACCATGCCTGCTCGCCTCCTCCGCCTCTCTCTCTCTCTCTCTCTCTCTCTGTCCACCCTCACAACACATCTAGGATCAGAGCAGCGTTTCTTCTACCCTGCACTTAGTTTTCTTGCCTCCCACCTCAAAAGAGTTTTGGCTTCCATTGGTTTCAATTGTTCCTATCCTGAATATTCTAGGCGAAAGCCTGGATCAGAGTGCCACACCCTGAATTCTAACCTTAAAGCATGAGGAGGGATGACACCATATCTGACCCCCGTATCAGTATTTAGGGGCACCTTTTTATCTCTTCCCTCTAGCTCCATCCTCCATAACACTAGGCAGGTTTCCATTGACCCAGGTTTATCCGACTAAAAGCAATGTCTCACAAAACCCCCTGTGACACGTGTAATTTAAAATGGCAGAAATAGGAGAAATGTTCTATTTATCGAGATTTGTATCCGTTTGACAGTGATGGATTTGACTTTTTGTCTAACTTTCTTTATTGCTGCAAATGATGATGATGGAAACTTATTATATATAATTTTTTTGAGTAAATGATGATCTCCAAATACTTTTGAAAGTACTTGGGGCACCTGATGTCATCACATAACTATAAGTTCCACTCTGCATTTAATTTCAAATGCCTACTGCTTGCAAAATCTATTTTCTATGCAAACTTTCTAAATGTCGACAAACAAAAATCACTGGACAAGTTAATGGAAACATAGCTATTGCCATTCAGGAAGAGAGAGAGGGTCAGAAGGTCAAGGAAATGATCCTGAGGTGGATCGTGATGATGATGTTGATGGTACAGCTTATGTAATGTTATGGTGCAGAGGTTTGGTTGCTGATTTGAATCATTCCAAAAGGATTTTTCGATGATGCTGAGAAGGATTGTTATGAAGTTGAACAAGTCAATTACTTTGAATAATGTAACTAGTCAACCCGGTGACAATATTTATTCACTGTGGCAATCGATGATCCCTCATTTTATACATTTTTATACAGTCTTTTAGGAGCGTTGCTATTTTCCCTGGTGTCATCACAAAAGTAGACGTTTTTCCTACCGTTTCTAAACATTCTTGGAGCGCTGCGTAAAAGAGTTTTTGGCGGGGAGAATCTCCTGAAAAAGCTCCAGAACTTGAAGAATGGGAGCTGATGCAACTCTTTCCACACTAGTTGCGTTTGACATTTTGGGCCAGATGATTCGCTTTGCCAGCTTGAGTGTGTGAAATGTGTTGTGGCACTTTCTCAGATCTCTTTCTGTCTCTTTCTCCCAGTCTCTCTCTCTCGCACGCTGTCTCTGTCTCTTTCTCCCAGTCTCCCAGTCTCTCTCTCACGGTCTCTCTCTCTCTCTCTCTCTCGCGCGCGCAGTCTCTGTCTCTTTCTCCCAGTCTCTCTCTCTCTCTCCCAGTCTCTCTCTCTTTCTCTTCAGTCTCTCTCTCTTTCTCCCAGTCTCTCTTCTGTTCTCTCTCTCTCTCTCACGGTCTCTCTCTTTCTCTTCAGTCTCTCTCTCTCTCTCTCTCATTGTTTCTGGTTCTCTCTCTCTCTCTCTCTCTCTCTCTCACGGTCTCTGTCTCTTTCTCCCAGTCTCTCTCTCTCTCTCTCCCTCTCTCTCACGGTCTCTGTCTCTTTCTCCCAGTCTCTCTCTCTCTCTCTCTCTCGCGCAGTCTCTGTCTCTCTCGCGGTCTCTCTCTTTCTCCCAGTCTCTCTCTCTCTCTCTCGTCGGTCTCGCGCGGTCTCTGTCTCTTTCTCCCAGTCTCTCTCTCTCGCGGTCTCTGTCTCTTTCTCCCAGTCTCTCTCTCTCTCGCGGTCTCTGTCTCTTTCTCCCAGTCTCTCTCTCTCTCTCACGGTCTCTGTCTCTCTCACGGTCTCTCTCTTTCTCTTCAGTCTCTCTCTCTCTCTCATTGTTTCTGGTTCTCGCTCTCTCGCTCTCTCGCACGCACATGCTCACACTGAAAAAAGCACAGGTGTCTGTCTCTTTTTTGCCGATTTATCATTTTACTGCACTTGTGATTTTCTACTTACTGTTTCAGAGATTACAGTAGAACACAGTAAGTCACGTCAAATCTGCATTGTGCTTTGATTTCACAAAGAAGTGATTTATTTTTGCAAAGAAGGGATTTGTTCGTTGTTGGCTAAATCACATAATCTGTTCAAAAGTCTCCCAATTGGTTTTTCACTTGGCAACGTATTAGCATCACCCCTAGTACAGTATGTTTGCAATTATTGTTTAAATGCTGTCAGCGTTTCTGCAGCCATTGTAAGTGAAGAAAATTATGAGGAAAAATCAAGCTTAGATACAGGAACTGTACACATTTCTGCACCTTATGGAACTTGGGAGGGACCCATTTTTCTATCTGTTTTCCTCCATAACAGTTGCAGCTTTGCATTAACATCAAGCTATATTAACATGACATATTTTGTCTAATGTTATGGGGCCACCGAAGCATCATAAAGCCATTGGGGACAAATAACAAGTTCACAGCACTTTGCCAAAGCTTCTTCTAGGAGCATCCGGTCTCTCTGGCCCTGCCTGACGTATGAAGAAGAAGAAGAGGAGGAGGAGGAGGAGGAGGAGAGGTGGAAGAGAGGAGGAGGAGGAGTGTGGGCCCAGTATGAGGAGGAGTGTATGCCTGGGCACTATGTGTGCAGCCTGCCGGATGTGTAGTCAGGACCCAGAGTCATCACTCACTTCCAATTTCTTTCCGTTCAACCCCAGCAGCACCATCTGGAGAGGTTGCCATGGCCTCGCTGGCCTGCATGGTGGCAGAATTAGAATCACGCCACGGCCAGGACTGCTGCCAGGGCACAGCCAAGGCAAGGGGGGGAAATCCTGTAGGGAAAAGGCCATTTTGAAGTTCACGCCATGTCTTTTCCTGCTCCCTCTGACTCTGTTGGCTTGGACAGCAGCCCAAAGTGTTGACGTAGGCCGCTGTTGGCTGGTTTTCTCCACGTCAACATACACCGCAGCTAGTCTCACCTCATCGACTACACAACGACGTGATCTCTTAGAGACATGCTCGACATGGGAACTTGGACCAACGCACGTGCTCTGTCTGTCGCTAACTTGGTCTGGTCGTTGGCTTATTTGAGCAGCACATGACAAATTCCCAGAAGAAGATGTCTCCTTGTTTTAATTAAGAAGTGCAAACAACCAAATATTCCCCGTGTAATGTTACCGGGGCGCTAACGTCACCTCTGTTGTTATTTAATCTAAAGCAGCCCTCCGGGTCAGGCCTCAGGTAGTCTCCTTCTCTACTCTTCCTCTCTCTCTCTCTCTCTCTTTTCCTCTCTCTCTCTCTCTCTCTTTTCCTCTCTCTCGCTCTCTCTCTCTCTTTTCCTCTCTCTCACTCTCTCTCTCTCTCTCTCTTCCTCTTCCCAGGGGAGTGCTCTGCTGCAGAGTCTACTTAATGAAAACACAGGCTGCCTGCTAATATAAGGAGCCCAAAGCACCAAGAGAAGTGTGTGTCCGTCTATGTCAGCGCTTCTATACCTATTAATAGGGAGTGTGTGCTTAATGCGTGTGGGTTATTTTTTCGTAAATGGATAACACTCTCCAACCTATTCTTTAAAGGAATAATGGAAAGTGCTCTAGTCTTTTGCTGATGCCTTTTTATCTGCCCATCTAGTCTTTTCATTCATTCCATGTATTTCGTAATAGGGCGGTGGTAGAGTTACTAACGCACCCTCTCCCCATGGTAACCAGTATCCAGCTTTGAGTTGCTGCTTCTCATATTGATGGAGCCATCTAATGCGGCATATGTTCGTTTCGACTGGACGTCATTGTCTGCCAGCTACAGATCTGCCATCTTAATTTGATCACTCTGTTGTCGCAAGAGAACTTTCCTGACTGGATTTGCCCTAACGACAAAATGCATCGACCCCTTACAAAAAATGTCCATTTAATTTGAATCTCCACAATAAGAAGTGAAGTAGGGTCAAATTAAGGTCTGTAGATGACTCTTCAGGCAGTGGCGACTGGTTGTGTCCCAATAAACTGAGATGAACTGTTTTCCTTCATGATCGATGAAAGGTAAATAGAATGGATAGGTTTCCTCCGTATTGCTTTCACTTTCATGTCCTATCAGATCAGTGGTTGGTGAGGTGGAGGGGAGAGGACAGGAAGCTGTTAAAAACTATTGGGAGCGAGCCTGTGTTTGTGTGTGTTTACACAAATGATCAGCATTGACAGAGAGCCAGAAGCCTCGTCGTCACAGGAGAGCTCATCTCCGATGATGATGTGTTTCTGACACTCACAGCAGTAACCCAGTCATTAGGGTTGTGTTCATTATGGCATGCATTGGGAATTGTTAAAAAAAAAAACAACTTTGCAACTGAAAATGAAAATAAGTGTTACTTATCCAGGTAGTCCTTCCCTGTTTCAGTCAGTTTTCTTCCGTTTGGTGCCTAACCCAGCTAACAGACTCACTCCCAGACATGTACAGTTGAAGTCGGAAGTTTACATACACCTTAGCCAAATACATTTAAACTCAGTTTTTCATAATTCCTGACATTTAATCCTAGTAAAAATTCCCTGTCTTAGGTTAGTTAGGATCACCACTTTATTTTAAGAATGTGAAATGTCAGAATAATAGTAGAGAGAATAATTTACTTTCATCACATTCCCAGTGGGTCAGAAGTTTACATACACTCAATTAGTATTTGGTAGCATTGCCTTTAAATTGTTTAACTTGGGTCAAATGTTTCGGGTAGCCTTCCACAAGCTTCCCACAATAAGTTAAGTGCATTTTGGCCCATTCCTCCTGACAGGGTTGGTGTAACTGAGTCAGGTTTGTAGGCCTCCTTGCTCACACAGTTCTGCCCACAAATGTTCTATAGGATTGTGGTCAGGGCTTTGTGATGGCTACTCCAATACTTTGACTTTGTTGTCCTTTAAGCCATTTTGCCACAACTTTGGAAGTATGCTTGTGGTCAATGTCCATTTGGAAGACCCATTTGCGACCAAGCTTTAACTTCCTGACTGATGTCTTGAGATCTTGCTTCAGTATATCCACATAATTTCCCTACCTCATGATGCCATCTATTTTGTGAAGTGTACTAGTCCCTTCTGCAGCAAAGCATCCCCACAACATGATGCTGCCACCCTGTGCTTCACAGTTGGGATGGCGTTCTTCAGCTTCCAAGCCTCTCCCTTATTCCTCCAAACATAACTATGGTCATTATGGCCAAACAGTTGTATTTTTGTTTCATCAGACCAGAGGACATTTCTCCAAAAAGTACGATCTTTGTCCCCATGTGCAGTTGCAAACCGTAGTCTGGCTTTTTTATGACGGTTTTGGAGCTGTGACTTCTTCCTTGCTAAGCGGCCTTTCAGGTTATGTCGATATAGGACTCGTTTTACTGTAGATATAAATACTATTTTACCTGTTTCCTCCAGCATCTTCACAAGGTCCTTTGCTATTGTTCTGGGATTGATTTGCACTTTTCGCACCAACGTATGTTCATCTCTAGGAGACAGAACGCGTCTCCTTCCTGAGCGGTATGACGGCCGCGTGGTCCCATGGTGTTTATACTTGCGTACTATTGTTTGTACAGATGAATGTTTGGCATTTGGAAATTGCTCCCAAGGGTGAACCAGACTTGTGGAGGTCTACACTTTTTTTTGAGGTCTTGGCTGATTTACTTTGATTTTCCCATGATGTCAAGCAAAGAGGCACTGAGTTTGAAGTTAGGCCTTGAAATACATCCACAGGTACACCTCCAATTGACACAACTTATGTCAATTAGCCTATCAGAAGCTTCTAAAGCCATGACATAATTTTCTGGAGTTTTCCAAGCTGTTTAAAGGGACAGTCAACTTAGTGTATGTAAACTTCTGACCCACTGGAATTGTGATACAGTGAATTATAAGTGAAATAGTCTGTCTGTAAACAATTGTTGGAAAAATGGCTTGTCATGCACATTGTTGATGTCCTAACAGACTTGCCAAAACTATAGTTTGTCAACAAGAAATTTGTGGAGTGGTTGAAAATCGAGTTAATGACTCCAACCTAAGTGTATGTAAACTTCTGACTTCAACTGTATGTATCCCTATCCAGACAAACCTGTTTTTGAGCTACTGTTCCTGCTTCCCACAGTCCCTATAGTGCCCTCCTCTCCTCCTCTGCTCTGGGATCTGAAGTCTTAACAGAAGGATGGTGGGAGGAAACATAATTGTTTTGGTGTTTTTAAACCTTGGCATTTTACTTGACTGTTGTCATAGTTTCTTGATGTCCTTCCTTTCAAGGAATTCCTTTTAAAATGAGAAGATTTGCAGCCAAGTACATTTTTCATCTGTTTAGTATTTGAGAGTACTTTACATATTCCTCTGAGGGTTTTTGTTGAGTTTTTGTTGTTGTTGTCAAGACCGAGATGTAGAGTAGGAAGAACCTATAGATGAAGGAAGTGGAGATTCCTACAATATGTTACAGTATACCACGGAGAAACTACCTATACCTCAGCTGCTCTGCTATTCTTTTCAACACAATCAATATTGTTGTAGCTATGTGCCCCAAGGACCCAAAAGTACCCGTCTGTCTTATAGGGGTCTGGCAAGCAAACAAAGAGCGGTTTAATATATATATATATTTTGTAGATATTTAATCTATGGAGCTATGACAAACTGAGGTGTACAGTAGACGGTGTGAGCATTCACCCATCAGGTGTCCAGTGGAATCCACAACACAATTATATCCCGTGTGTATTTATCTATAATTTCAGCCCTTTAACCATGGCCACTACAAACAAGACCTGGCACACACACACTTGACCGTGTGTGTATGTGTGTGTTTCGTGCACACCCTCGTGCTGTCAATCGTTAGGAGCACAGCATGGAGGAATAAACCTTGTGTCCCTATTGTGTATTTTTTTTGCACTCTTACTGTGAAAGCACTTCCGGCTCTTCCACCCTCTCTCTCATTCTCTCGCTCTCTCTCTCTCTCTCTCTCTCTGTCTTTTTCTCTGTGAGGGTGGACGTGGGCGGTTGTTCAGAGCGTGGCAGCAGCTCTCTGAATGCAGGGAGGGTTGAGACGAGAAGGAAAGAAATACACTGCTAATGAAATACTGAGCAAGACCTGCATACCTGCATACATGTAATCCATATAGGTCAGAGGATAATACTAAAGGTGTGTGTGTGTGTGTGTGTGTGTGTGTGTGTGTGTGTGTGTGTGTGTTGTGTGTGTGTTTAATGTATTGTGTTTGTGTGTGTGTGTCACCCTCTTCCAGGTACATTTCTATGGTACCTTGGTTTTATGTTAGCATCCTTTTTTCTTTTGTGGGCAACATTCCTGCTGTTCTATGTGCAGCAAAGGCTGTGTGTGTGTCACACCCTCTTAACAGCATTGATGCATGCAGCATCAGCCTCCAGCAGTAGGTTTGCTGTGACACGCACACACACACACACACAGTTGATGTATGGGATTCTGTTGCTGTTTGCTGTGGTTCTTTATTTCCCTGACACAGAGGAATTAGGAAATTAGCAGGACCCATCAGTTTAACTGTGAGCATCAACAATCACTAAAACATGTAAATGAGCCTCATTAAGCAGTACATTAGCTTTCCTTTCTGTAGAATTTTAAATGTGTTCCTTTTCAGTCTTCCATTAATTCCTATTTATCCCTCAATGAGTAGATTTCTGATTTAGCCCATTGAACACCGTCGATGCAGTTCACATTCCCTCTGTCATATCTCCTTCCAAACGTCATTACGGCGTCGTCATTGTGGGTTGACACCCCGAAGGCACAACTCTGACACAAGCAAAATAGCTGGATAGACCTGGATGGACGCTGGAGGAAAGGGAGCTGTTGCGGGGACTGACGGGTGCACTGCAGTGGAAATGGACAATCAGCATTATCTGTCCATGCCGTAACCCTTAGACGGTGGAACATTCCCTAGGTTTAGCCTTGACGGGAAAACAGATCAGTTTAACTGTGACAATCAGCATTATCTGTCCATGCCGTAACCCTTAGACGGAGGAACATTCCCTAGGTTTAGCCTTGACGGGAAAACAGATCAGTTTAACTGTGACAATCAGCATTATCTGTCCATGCCGTAACCCTTAGACGGAGGAACATTCCCTAGGTTTAGCCTTGACGGGAAAACAGATCAGTTTAACTGTGACAATCAGCATTATCTGTCCATGCCGTAACCCTTAGACGGAGGAACATTCCCTAGGTTTAGCCTTGACGGGAAAACAGATCAGTTTAACTGTGACAATCAGCATTATCTGTCCATGCCGTAACCCTTAGACGGTGGAACATTCCCTAGGTTTAGCCTTGACGGGAAAACAGATCAGTTTAACTGTGACAATCAGCATTATCTGTCCATGCCGTAACCCTTAGACGGAGGAACATTCCCTAGGTTTAGCCTTGACGGGAAAACAGATCAGTTTAACTGTGACAATCAGCATTATCTGTCCATGCCGTAACCCTTAGACGGAGGAACATTCCCTAGGTTTAGCCTTGACAGAAAAACAGATCAGTTTAACTGTGACAATCAGTCTGTAAACATTGAGGTTTATAGAGCAGAAGAGGCTAGAGAGTCTACGTTGTAAGTGTGTCTGCTTCGATGGAATCCACATAAAGAGGGTAGTGGACAGATGGAGGGGGGGGGGGATTGGATGGAAGTAGTATTGAGGAAGGGGAGGGCTTAATAGCCTACATGGATGGCTGGACAGGATGAAAGGGAGATGAATGAAAAATACATGGTTAAACAAATAAGATATTGACATTTTTTGTTTTCACTCTCAGACAGAGTAGATGTGAGTGCTTTGGGGTTGCCTAGGCAACAGGTTCTCTGTCTGTTGGCCGGGTGGATGTCGGAAAGAAGGGGTGAGTGGGTGTGCAGGAGTCAGTAGGGGCTGTTGGAGTGGAGGCAGGCACGGACGATCGGCGCACGGCATGCCACACAGGGACCAGCCAACGGCGAAGATGCATGGTGTTCCTACGGGTGACCCCTCTACCCCCAGCCCCGCCTCCACCCCCTCAAACAAACACAATCAAAGTACAGTCACAACATTTGCGATATGCCACATACAGTATCACCACACACCTCTGCTGTAGTTCTTCAGGGTGCGGATTGTGGAAGTTAGCGGTGGCTTGTGAAAACGTCATTGTGTGTCAATGAAGCACTTAAATGAAAAGGTTGGCTCTCTTTTATTTATTTTTTAAAAGCATTTCTCAGCATTCTCCCGGCCCCCATGTTCCATGTTGGAGTGATTTTGGTAGCTGATTCATGTCCCATTTGAAACACACACCACTCCTGTACTGTTGAGTAGTAAAGGAACCCCCCCCCACCTCACCCCACACACACACACACACACACACACAGTGAAACACTTGGAGAAAAGTGCTAGTGAAAGGTGCTATATGAACGTAATCCATTATTAAATGTCAAGGACCTTGTGGGCATGACAGTTATCCTCAAATCACACAGCGTTTATCACTGAATAATACCTCTGGTTATCTTCCTATGACCTTTTTTAGCCAAATAAAATAAAAATGGCGTTCGTCACATGCTTTGGAAACAGCCGGCGTAGACAAACAATGGAAATGGTTACTTTATGGGCCCTTCCCAACCATGCAGAGAGGAAAAAAGATCTGAATAATAGAAAAATAATCATTCAAGGAATAAATACATTAGTGTATTGTATCGTGCGACTCACATCGCTGTTCCCTTTTGAGACGAGTTGAACTTACAAATATTACTAACGGTCTCCATCATAGGCAAATATCGATCACGGATGTGTATAGTATGTAATGTCTGTGCTACAATGGCAACCCATGTTTGTGTTCTAGGCCGCACCATTGGGGCCATGTGTGTAATATGTAATAAGTGAATGTGCGTAGACGGGTGTTTAGCAACAAAACCAACACCGTGTGCAACTACAGGGCAAAACAGACCGGGTTGGCTTAGATTTTTGACTATTTCGATTTTTGACAACATGTAAACTATATTTTTGTCTCCAATGTTTATTGATAACATAAATACATTTGCACGATGAGCACTTGTTGACTCAAATACATCATTACAGTTGTTGGTTAGCTATCTAGCGAATTTGAGCCATTTTAGCATTGACATGAAATCAGTCAAAACTCCTCAAGACATGGTTTCAAGAATACGATAAAAGTAGCTCAAACGAGTCACTTACAATTCCCCCACATGGCAGTTTTCTTGTCATTGTTGCTGGCCATCTGGCCATCCAGAATCACAACAACTCTGACTTCTGCCCCATTGAAGCACAACATGCAACAATGTCAATGATTTTGCTGAGTTACAGTTCATATCAGGAAATCAGTCAATTGAAATAAATGTTTTAGGCCCTAGTCAGGTCCTGGGCTGGCATGGTTACATGTGGTCTGCGGTTGTGAGGCTGGTTGGCGGTATTGTCGAATGCTCTAAAATGACATTGGAGGTGGCTTATGGTAGAGAAATTAACATGAAATTATCTGGCAACAGCTCTGGTGGACATTCCTGCAGTCAAAATGCCAATTGCATGCGCCCTCGACTTGAGACATCTGTGGCATGGTGTTGTGTGACAAAACTGCACATTTTAGAGTGGCGTTTTATTGCCCCTAGCACGAGGTGCACCTGTGTAATGATCCTGCTGTTTAATCAGCTTCTTGATATGCCACATCTGTCAGGTGGATGGATTATCTTGGAAAGGGAGAAATTCTCACTTACGGCGACGTAAAACAAATTTGTGCCCCCCCCCAAAAAAATGAGAGAAACATTTCTGGGATCTTTTATTTCAGCTCATGAAACATGGGACTAACACTTTACGCGTTGCGTTGATATATTTTGTTTCATTATATATGGTGATATATATCTGTTTAACAATGCACAGCTACGGTCATCATCCAAAATGATTTGCATTGAAACACTGAGACGTTTGGAACATCTTCCCGTTACAGTATGTGATTATTCATGGTAATAAATGTTTCCTTTTACTCTTTTTTTCTTCTTCAACAAAGTGGTCTTCCTCTGCTATTTTGTTTGAATCCTAACTTTTGAGAACATTTTGGTTTTAGGCGAATTCTCCCTCTCTAAACACATTGGAGCAGAAGATCCATTGATCATCTCCTCAGATCTTCTCCTCCAATGTGTTTTGAGAAGGAGACGAGCAAAGAGGACGGAAGGACTCAAGGAAAATACAGTCGAGATTCACCCTAGGCCAATCCACTGAGGGCTGGCTGCTGAGGATTGTGGATGGGGTGCGTGGGCTTAGCCGTACCGTACCCCACTGATGAGCCTGTTATGTCATCTCTGTCACTCGCCCGCTCAGGGCAAAGCAAAGGAATGATGTGAACAGGCAAGATTTTAGCTATTTTGTGGACTCTGTATTGTACATTGTGTCGTCTGTATGATTTGCTATACTAAACTGTAATTAACCCAAAAAATATGTTTTAATAATACACTTTCTTTATATTTCATCTACTTGTGTGGCGCTAATAATGTGGTGGTAGTTACCATGGAATACTGTTGAGCACAATATTATATTCCCTTATTTAGTGGATTAGGTGATGTCTGTGAGATGGGAGATTCAAAAAAAAGAATGGATCCCTAGTTTTCTTTCATCCTGACTGGAATGTGTTCCTTACTTCTGCTAGTTAGGAGTGTCTGACACCTAATTATCCCACGTACAGAGAAATGCTGTGAACAAACCCTCCCTGTCACCCTGATTTAGGCTGAAGTCATTCGTAAGATTTCCTAGAACTGCCATTTAACATCATTGTCCTTCTTTAGGAGGAAATGTGCTGTATTTGTAACTGAACAATGTGATTTAAAAAAAAATGCATGTAGCAACAGCGACACCTTCTGGTTAGTGTGTAACAACACCACTGGTCCACCTTTGATGCAGTCCTATTAGAGCATCATCTTCCTGAACGATGCTCTGATTCCAGACTTAGACTGGCTGCTATCCAGCTGTATGTAGGGAGAGACCATTCTAGAACCACTGCAGAAAGTGTGTTGTTTTGTCGTGCTTTGGCTCTGTGCTCCACGTGGGCAGACAGAGCTTACGTTGGGATTTAGCTGGATCGCCTCCGTTTATTGTGTCACGGCAGCGTTCAAGCGTTGACTAATGTCAGATTAGCTATTTGTCTACCCTCCTCGGCTCAGCTGTCCTCCCCTCTGGGAGCCTGTAAACGGGCTGGAGATGCTGCTATGATTTTGAAGTTATTTTCTCTGGATCATATCGGGTTGGTCTCTTCTGCACTGCTGCAAAAAGCTACGATGTGTGCCACACTGCCACTATACTTTCTGTTTTCCCCGTGTCACCTATTTCTGTAGTTTGAAAAGTGATCTTTTCAAAAAAAACAAAGTGAAACTGTGAAGTGCTGGTTCCTTACCCTCTCACTTGGTGATTGTGACGGTCAGTTTTCATCTCCTCGGGACTGTCATGATTTGCAGTGACTTGTGTTTTTTAATGTGCATGCATTTAACATGGGCCATTCTAGCTGACTCACACATCACTCATTTCATCCCACGGTGACAACAATGATTCAGCTATTCCAGGTCAATGTTTGCTGATATAGAAGTGGGAATTCCTCATGCTCATATTTCTGTGCAGTTGACCTGCGATGCCGCTGACTAGCAGCGGGAGACGTTGAGTCACCTGTGAAACTGGTAGGCAGCGCAGTGTGTACGCGTGGAGAACAATTTGCTCGCTGCCTCCCTCTTTCTCTCTCTCTCTCTGTCTCCATGTACCTGCCTTTTGTTCTTAGAGGAGTCAGATGAGTCCATGCGGGGTCCCCCCCCCTCAATAACACAACCGTACCAAGTCTTTGACTAGCTAGCTCCTAGCCTAATTCCACGACAATGGAGGAGAGAGAAAGTAATGTGAATGGGTCTTTTTTTTGTTTCATATCAGATCTATTGAAGTGGTGTATAGTGGCCTGGTGTCACTGTTCATTGTTGTGGGAGAAGTACTCTGAACTAAACCTTTTTCAAGGGACTCCGATTCAGAATGGCAACTACACTAGCCATAAGTCTAGGCCTATACTGTGAAAGCAGCTGACCAATGACCAAGCGTTTCACCACCTGACTTGTCTTCGTGTTTGAAATGCATTAGACGTGAGTAACCAAACGCATCGCTGTCGATACGAGGCATCCGAGATCATTTTGACAGGATATGTGATCATGCCTTGGCATGTAGTTTCTTTCCCAATGTACACACACGCCCAGTCCGTTCACGCCTTGGTGAGCGTTTGGTGTATATGAGCTGCTTTTCGTCAAATACGGTCATGAGATCATCAGATGACCCTTCCCTGGAGGTCATTCCCGCAACCTTGAATTTTTTTTTATCTCCTTCACCACGGCCACCGTGGACAAAACAAGTGTTTAATCACTGCCCTGCACTGGGGCTCCATTACCTGCCATTATCTCAGAGCTTATTCTTGGCCTTGAGCCACTCGAGAGCATGGAGCACGCATGTTATCATCACCAGGATAATTACACTCCATTATCAGAACAAAATGAATTTAGATTAGTCCCAATTCACATATGAGCATCGACACAATAGTAGGCTGTGGCAGTGATGATGATCCCGACGTTGAAATCATTACTCATTTCTCTTTCATTGTCCCTCATCTTTCCTGTCTTGTTATCACCAGATATTGGGTGACGGGGTTCACCAGTTCAGACTGTTAATTGGTGACAGTAGCAATGTTGCAACCTAAAAAAAAAGATGGTCTTCGATATTGATGTGATGGTTCATTGCGAAATCCAAGGAAGCCAGATGTTTTCAGATCACAATACCCATGTTATATCTAGAGGAGTCCACATCCCATGCCATCTGTTTAGGTAGATCCAGCAATATGCCCCAATCTGAAATAAATGGGAAAAATATACGCAATTTTTGTATTCAAGATTATGCATATCTTTCAAATTCATTTGGGATTGACACATACTTTAGGAGGCGCTACACAGATGGCATGGGACGGAAACTCAAGCAATAATTTTGGGTGTCAACTGCTATTTTAAATTCAGCCGACCAAGTCACTGGTACCTGGTGCACTAGATTGCTGAACACAAGCCAACAAAATAATGGCGTGAACATTATTTGACTTCTTTGTTGTACAGTATGCTGAGCAAAGACTTCACGAGAGGCTGTGTCTCCTCTCCCCTGCTACTATCCCTTTCAATGGAGCAGTAGATATTCACGGTCAGTCTAGTTTTATCTCTTGGAAACTGATTGAAAACTTCTGCTGTCTGTGACTGTCGCGTCTTGGCTCGGATGTGCTATGAGTCAAGGTTTTTCAGAAGCAACTGTAAATGGCCAAACTTATTTTTCCAGTGGGCATATTACTCTTATACACCAATCTTATTGAGTATCTGTCCTTAAAGGAATGGGAACTCTGAACACTCCTAGCTCTTTTCTGTTCCTGAAGTTTGAAATCAAGTTGGCACAGGATTCGGAGCAAGTTGTCATCTAGGCCGATAACTCTTGATAGTGATTCAATACTTTCAAAGTTTGAGGAAGTATGGAGTAAAAGCCTATAGAGAGTTTTATTGTATTTAATTATGTTCTTTGCTCTCTCTGTCTTGATTAGGCCACTAGCCTAGCAGTCCTCTGACTGACTGACTGGGGCATGGCACGCAGAGAGAGAGAGGTTGTCAGGATGGGGTGCAGTGGAGCGCACCCTGTCGGGTGTGTGCCTGTGGTGGGATGGGGTTCAGACGGGGTGATACCAGCGGTCCTCTGACTGACTGACTGACTGACTGACTGACTGGGGCATGCAGAGAATGGCTGTCGGGGTTGGGTGGGGGCACATTGCAGAGAGAGAGAGAGAGAGAGAGAGAGAGAGAGGCTGTTGAGGTAGGGTCAGTGTGGGGTGACGCCTGCCAGCCTGCCCGCCAGTGGGCCTGCAGCTGTTGCTCTCTCTGCCATGACATGAGGCGTCCTTCTGTGAGATGTGACACAACCACTGTGCTCATCTCATTGGCATGCACATTTCAGCATTCAGCCCAGCGGTCACAGACAATACTGCCGAGAGGAATATGTAGAAACAACGGTGGGCACTGCCACTTATTAACCACTTATCCCCCGCTTCACTTCTCATCCCTTTAAGCAGCACCTGGGTCGTGTTCAGTAGGCATGAAATGGGACAAAACGTTTTGAAACGGAGAGGTGGGCTGCTACCTACCTAAACTTGACTAAAAGGAACAGTGATTTTTGTAATACCTAGTGTGCGCTACAGAACATGAGCCTGATTATTTGTCATGGATAGTAAGCCGTCATGATTTCTGCTCTATTTTGCACATAGCATTTATATCGGCAATGTTCTGAACATTTCACTTTACTAGATTGGCCCCTGGTTTGGCTACGTAAGCAGAAAGCAAAGTACTGTAATTGGGTTGGTGTCCCAATTATGCTTGTATGTTTCTACCGTTAGGCCCTAGTGGTGCAGGGTGGAAGTGCTACAGTACTGTACCTTCCATGGTTTGGTTTGTCTTCCCAACTCCTTCCTACATGGGCCCTCACACCCATCTCTGCCCTCCTGCCCAGCATCCCGGCAGAGCCCCAGAAATATCCCACGACAGCAGTGTGGCGGTACCAATGGCCCATAACCACGTGACCTGTGAAGATGCCGGAGTAAAAACAGCTGAAACGATCCCTGCTGTCTTGACACAGGCGGTGCATCGGGCTTCCCAGGCCTCCCTGAATACAAGGAGTCATTCTTCTAGAATGTCTGCTGCAGTTCTCTATCACGCTTAGATTACAGAACAGAGTTGCGTTATTCAATCTCATCTCTCTCTTGAAGGGGGCAGGACGGCGTAGAAATAGCATATTGCTCATGAAGTCGGCTAGGTAGACATCTTTTCTGGTTTGGGTTGGTAGTTCTTTTTAATTGTGATAAAGTTGGTTGGATATTTCTTTTGGGTTTGGGCTGATAGGCAGTTCTTAATGATCTAGTGAAAGTCAAGAACAGTTCTCCTCCCCTTCACCCGAGGTGCTGCTGATGCAGTATTCATCAGACTGGTAGGATGGAGGGAAGAGGAATTAAGGGAAGGATGGAGAGAGGTGTATTAAGGGGGGGGGTTGAGAGGGAGAAAAGAGAGAGAGGTTCTGATCTAATTTCTGCTGCCTAAGGTTTTTTCCCCGTGGCCCAACATCTCTTCTCGTTAGCCCTTCTCGCTCCCTCTGGGTTGCTGTGGGAAGGAGGATCACTGTGTGCGTGTTTGCGTCTGCGGGAGTGTGTGCACACTACGCGTCAGTGAAATATAAAAAACTGTTGGGTAAAAGTTACCAGAGATTGGACCCAAGAGTATATGTAGGAGGTGATGACATGTCAAATAAGGCATTATGGGTAGACTAAGTAGTGTTTTACTTGTCCAGCATATCACATCAGTGGCATTGAATGTGTTCAAAGGTTCTGTGTGTGTCAAATCAAATCAAATTTGATTTGTGTGTGTGTGTGTGTGTGTGTGTGTGTGTGTGTGGAGCTTGGTATCTTCAGTGCAGCACATTTTCTCTCTGTAGAGCCCTGCTTTATTGTCCCCCAGCAGGCAATTTGTTCCCGCGGCATGTCATCATCAAACAAATTCAGGTGGACCCATAATACCAAATAATCTAAATACACTCACAGTGCAGAGCAAAATAGTTTCCTCATTTGCATATATAGGGGCCAACATACCGGCGGCACGTCCTTACTATGACCAGTGTGGCTCTGCAACTCTTTGTCTTAATCAATCAAATTCCAATCAAATGTATTTATAAAGCCCTTCTTACATCAGCTGATGTCACAAAGTGCTGTACAGAAACTCAGCCTAAAACCCTCAAACCGCAAGCAATGCAGGTGTAGAAGCACATCCACACTAGCATGCCACTTAGAATGAGCAAACTATTGGGCACGCATGCTAAGTAGTAGGCCTATGTTAGTATGGACAGTGGAATATAGCCTCTATGGCAGCTGTCGGTCTCGGTGTTGTGCCCTGCCTTGGAGCAGCGCAGTGTATAACATAAGTCTCTTTGGCACAGCGGCTCTGTGCTTCCATTAAACTGGCTATGCTTTGACACCACCCAAGGGGACATCACCTCTCCCTCCAATGCAATACAGCCGACTACTCTGGTCAGCATTTGGAACAATTGAATCCCGACAGCCCGCCCGCCCAAAACATTTTTTTTTGGTTTGTTGATTCAAGCGGTTTTAGATTTTCTGATGTTGTCTCTTTTAGGTCTAGGATGTTTCCTGGGAAAAGGAGTTTGATTTGATTATTTTTCGACGATTGTCAGAAGATATGAAGCAACATTCCCGAAAGGAAATTCATCCTCATGCTGTAACAGCTGTTGGAAGGAGAGGACAAAGGTGCAGCGTGGTACGTGTTCATACGTTTATTTGAACTGAACACTGAAATAACAAAGAGAACAAAACCAAAACAGTTCTGTCTGGTGCAGACACAAAAACAGAAAACAACTACCCACAAAACACAGGTGGGAAAAGGCTACCTAAGTATGGTTCTCAATCAGAGACAACGATAGACAGCTGCCTCTGATTGTGAACCACACCCGGCCAAACACACAGAAATAGAAAACATAGAACACAAAACATAGGATGCCCACCCCAACTCACGCCCTGACCAAACCAAAATAGAGACAAAAAGGATCTCTAAGGTCAGGGTGTGACACATGCTTTTCTCTCTCTCTTGTCTGAGTACACAGGAATGGTGTACTAGAGAGACACGGCCGGGTTTATGATCTTCTCAGGATACTAATGCGGTTTGTCCCTTTGAACTCTCCTTTGAACCCTTTGAATTTATTTAACGAATTCGATTCCTCTTCTTTTTGTTGGTTTATTTGATAAGAAAAATACTGCCCTTTGTAGTTACTGAAATAATAATACTTTAAATGATTCTACTGATAGAGTAGCCTACGAAATGAAATGTTGTTTTAGTGTGTACTACTAGTGTTAAGGTTTTCTTCCGTCGAAAGAGAGTCGGACCAAAATGCAGCGTGGTTAAATCGATACATTTTTAATGATGAAGGAACACGATAAATACAAAAACAAGAAATGGAACGTGAAAACCTATACAGCCTATCTGGTGACATACAAAACACAGAGACAGGAACAATCACCCACGAAACACTCAAAGAATATGGCTGTCTAAATAAAGGTTCCCAATCAGAGACAACGAGAATCACCTGCCTCTGATTGAGAACCGCCTCAGGCAACCATAGACGTTGCTAGAAAACCCCACTAAGCCACAATCCCAAAACCTACGAAAAAACCCCATACATAAACACAACACAAAATACACCCATGTCACACCCTGGCCTGACCAAATAAATATAGAAAACACAAAATACTAAGACCAGGGTGTGACAACTAGCCACATGACCAGTACCATTCTGTCCATGATGTCAATGTTCTCATCAATGTCACTGTCCTCTGTAAGACTGTCTGTGACGACAGCGATTTTACTGTCCTGAAGCATAAGGTCTTTTTGACATCAGCATATGAATTTGAAAACTGCTGATGGCAACAACATTGATACGGTAATTCCACATTTCAGTTCCAATCAGATTATAATCACATTTCAGTTCCAATCAGATTATAATCACATAGCAGCAACAATCTTTTAGTGAGCAGCAACTTTCTTACTGGTACCATATTATGCGTTACACCCTCTTAGTATAAAGTCTTCTGACCTGCCAGAATACAGTAACTCAATGGTCACTTTTGTTGGTTTCACCAGGTTCTTTTCTGGTTAAATCACCTTGACTGTCAGTCACTGTGAGTAATACAGTGTTGGAGGCAGGAAATGTCAGTCCTGGTGGTGCTATGGGACATGATGATGATTATGATGATACCCGTCATTAAGAATATAATAGACAGGGTAATGCCATGTCATCTTGGTGGGATAGATGCCTTAGAGTGTTCACTAGATTATTTTGGGAGTTATTCAATTTTATTCTTTTATGGAGGACGGAGGAATACGGAATTAAGCATCTGTTGATTTGGTGTCTTTGATATTCAGATGTCATTAGAGACGGAATTGAACGGAGGCTCTGGACATCACATTTATTTATATATTTTCCAAGCTGTCCTCTGCTGTTATTCGCCCATCACTCACCCGAGGCCATGATAATTGTTTTTAATCATTTAACGTAATGCCGCCACTAAGGCTACGCCATAGAGAGAGAGAGTGTGTGTGTGTGTGTGTGTGACTTACAGCATAGTGTATCAGTACTGTCAGTCACCTATGGAACTAATTAAGTGAAACCAAATTAGTCTCCGCTCCTCTTTTCGAGATGGTTGAGGATTGTTATCATTCACAGATGTGCCACGTTTCCAAGGCACCACCATAACAACCCTGAACGCAGCATGTAATACACCACTAAATGGGCAGCTGGAACCAAGAGCCTTTTCCATGCTGAAAAGAATTACGCAACAGCCAGGGCTCTAATTCATATGAATACCATTTGGAGTGTTGAATTTGATTTGCATGTTTATACTGAACAAAAATATAAACAATACATGTAAAGTGTTGGCTTCACGAGCTGAAATAAAAGATCCCAGAAATGTTCCACACACACAAAAAGCATATTTATCTCAAATGCTGTGCACAAATTTGTTTACATTCCTGTTAGGGAGCATTTCTCCTTTTCCAAGATAATCCATCCACCTGACATGTGTGGCATATCAACAAGCTGATTAAACAGCATGATACTTACACAGGTGCACCTTGTGCTGGGGAAAATATAAGGCCACTCTAAAATGTGCAGTTTTGTCACACAACGCAATGCCACAGATGTCTCAAGTTTTGAGGGAGCGTGCAATTGGCATGTTGATTGCAGGAATGACCACCAGAGCTATTGCCAGAGATATTGCCAATTTAATGTTAATTTCTCTACCATAAGCCGCCTCCAACGTCATTTAAGAGAATTTGGAAGTACGTCCAACTGGCCACACAACTGCAGACCACGTGTAACCGCGCCAGACCAGGACCTCCACATCCGGCTTCTTCACCTGCAAGATTGTCTGAGACCAGCCACCCAGACAGCTGATGAAACTGTTTGTTTGCACAACCAAGGATTTTCTACAAACTGTCAGAAACCGTCTCAGGGAAACTCATCTGCATGCTTGTCGTCCTCACCTGGGTCTTGACCTGACCGCTGTTCGGCGTCGTAACCAACTTCAGTAGGCAAATGCTTACCTTCGCTGGCCACTGGCACGCTGGGGAAGTGTGCACTTCACAGATTTATCCCGGTTCTCAACTGTACCAGGCAGATGGCATCTTGTTGGCAAGCGGTTTGCTGATGTCAACGTTGTGAACAGAGTGCCCCATGGTTGCGGTGGGTTTATAGTATGAGCAGGCATAAGCTACGGAAAACCAACACAATTTAATTTCATCGACGTCAATTTGAATGCACAGAGATACCGTGATCCTGAGGCCCATTGTCGTGCCATTCATCCGCCACCATCACCTCATGTTTCATCATGATAATGCACGGCCCCAAGGATCTGTACACAATTCCCGGAAGCTGAAAATGTCCCAGTTCTTCCATGGCCTGCATACTCACCAGACATGTCACCCATTGAGCATGTTTGGGTTGCTCTGAATCGACATGTATGACAGTGTTTTCCAGTACCCGCCAATATCCAGCAACTTCGCACAGTCATTGAATAGGAGTGGGACAACATTCCACAGGCCACAATCAACAGCCGTATCAACTCTATGCGAAGAAGAGGCAAGGGTGGTCACACCAGATACTGACTGTTTTTCTGATCCACGCCCGGAAGCTATACTGTTACACTGGCAATACTATAGTGCCTATAAGAACATCCAATAGTCAAAGGTATATGAAATACAAATGGTATAGAGAGAAATAGACCTATAAATACTATATTAACTACAACCTAAAACCTCTTACCTTGGAATATTGAAGTCTCATGTTAAAAGGAACCACCAACTTTCATATGTTCTCATGTTCTGAGCAAGGAACTTAAACGTTAGCTTTTTTTACATGGCACATATTTTACATGGCACACATTTTTACATGGCACATATTACTTTCTTCTTCAACACTTAGTTTTTGCATTATTTAAACCAAATTGAACATGTTTCATTATTTATTTGAGGCTAAATTGATTTTATTGATGTTTTATATTAAGTTAAAATAAGTGTTAATTCAGTATTGTCGACGATTAAATCGGTATTGGCTTTTTTGGCTCTCCAATAATCGGTATCGGCGTTGAAAAAGCATAATCGGTCGACCTCTAGTTTCTACATTATAGAATAATAGTGAAGACATCAGAACTATGGAATCATGTAGCAACCAAAAAAAGTGTTTAACAAATCAAATTATATTTTATATTGAGATTCTTCTAAGTAGCCACCCTTTGCCTTGATGACAGCTTTGCACAGTCTTGGCATTCTCTCAACCAGCTTCACCTGGAATGCTTTTCCAAAAGTCTTAAAGGATTCCCCACGTTTCTGAGCACTTGTTGGCTGCTTTTCCTTCACTCTGCGGTCCAATATCCCAAAACATCTCAATTGGGTTGAGGTCAGGTGATTGTGGAGGCCAGGTCATCTGATTCAGCACTCAATCACTCTATTTCTCGGTCAAACAGCCCTAACACAGCCTGGAGGTGTGTTGGGTCATTGTCCTGTTGAAAAACAAATTAAAGTCCCACTAGGCGCAAACCAGATGAGATGGCGTATTGCTGCAGAATTGTGGTAGCCATGCTGGTTAAGTGTGCCTTGAATTCTCAATAAAATCACTGACCGTGTCACCAGCAAAGCACCCCCACACCATCACAACTCTTCATCCATGCTTCACATGTGGAGGTCATCCATTCACCTACTCTGCGTCTCACAAAGACACGGAGGTCAAAACAAAAATTTCAAATTTGGACTCATCAGAACAAAGGGCAGATTTCCACCGGTCTCATGTCCATTGCTCGTGTTTCTTGGCCCAATCAAGTCATTTCTTCTTATTGGTGTCCTTTAGTAGTGGTTTCATTGCAGCAATTCGACCATGAAGGCCTGATTCACGCGGTCTCCTCTGAACAGTTGGTGTTAATGATCTGTTACTTGAACTACGTGAAGCATTTATTTTGGGCTGGCAGTTCTGAGTCTGGTAACTCTAATGAACTTGTTCTCTGCGGCAGAGGTAACTCTGTGTCTTCCTTTCCTGTGGCGGTCTTCATGAGAGCCAGTTTCATCATAGCGCTTGATGGTTTTTGCGACTGCCCTTGAAGAAACTTTCAAAGTTCTTTACATTTTCCTGATTGACTGACCTTCATGTCTTAAAGTAATGATGGACTGTCGTTTCTCTTTGCTTATTTTGGCTGTTTGTGCTGTAATATTGACTTGGTCTTTTACCAAATAAGGCTATCTTCTGTATACCACCCCATACCTTGTCACAACACAACTCAAATGCATTAAGTGAATAAGTGAATACCATAAATGAACTTTTAACAAGGCACACCTGTTAATTGAAATGCATTCCAGGTGACTACCTCATGAAGCTGGTTGAGAGAATGCCAAGTGTGCGACGCTGTCATCAAGGAAAAGGGTGGCTAATTTAAGGAATCTAAAATATATTATGATTTATTTAACACTTTTTGATTCCATGTGTGTTATTTCATAGTTTTGATGTCTTCACTGTTATTTTACAATGTAGAAAATAGTAAAATAAAGAAAAACCCTTGAATGAGTAGGTGTTCTAAAACTTTTGACTGGTACTGTATGTGTGTAGATCATATAATTTAAAAAAGTGTTAAACAAATCATAATATATTTTAGATTCCTTAAATGATATATATAATTTTAATTCTGGGGGTAAATAGCGGCAGTTGTGTGCACTGCCGTTAATACCGTATACACCGGTATGGGACAGGAACGGTTTGAAAATCTGCATTCAGCCCAACCCTAGCCGCAACTCAGCACGGGTTGTGAACACTGTTGTCAGCTAACATAATGATGCACCCAGCTCATTGTCTTGACATGTGTGGGTGGGTGGCAAAGCACGGCACAGGGACACAGACAAAATATGCTCGCACAGCTATTCCGGGCATCCTTTTCAGGCGTCACTGAAACCTTGAAAGGGATTGAAAGAGACAGATATATATAAAGAGCTATTGATATATAGATATATTTCATTCATTCATTAGTCGGTTAGTTGGTTAGATGTAATATAGGTAGGAAACATTGCTAGCTGTCAGAAAGGGCATCAATAAATGTTGTTGCGACAGAACGTTTTTATTTAAGAGGAGGAACAGCCTTAAACACATTTCATAACCGCTGGTGTGCTGTGACTCGGTCTTCTTTCGCCTGTGTGTGTGTTGAAATGACAGAGAATATGTTTGAAATGCTGTACGCTGAGAATACATTGGACCAGTGTCCGAACTCTGTCCTCCCAGCAACGTTCATGTGAAGGTCAGGGTTGTCAATGGTTACCGCCCAACTCATCATACCTCACAGGGCATGGATAGAAAAGGAAAGGTATTTCACATCATTATTTCTCAGTAGCATCTGAAGGTGAAGGCCTCAAACATAATGTTTTGGTGTGAAGAACCTTTGATTTCAAAATAATGTTATTTCTTCATCCCTACACATGGCTGAGAATGTTGTTTGAGGATTTGCTTTCTTTCTCTCTCTATGTGTTTCTCTGTCTCACTCTTCTAAGAGGCTTTGATTTGAAGCGGGGCCGGTAGTGTAGCGAGGAGGAGGACGAGGAGGACACACACACACACACCTAAAAAAAAACACCTAAGTGCTGTAGTGTAGTGAGGAGGAGGAGGAGGACTGGGAGCCACCAGCCCACGCAGGCAAAGCTGTGAATACTGTGCATTCAAGATTGAATCCTCCCCCTGTGCTTTGGCTGTTCTCCGAGCAGCTTCCCTCCACAGACCAGCCGAAAGCCTCACCTCACCATCAGGCTCCAGTCCTCAGCCCCAACCAACCAAAGCATTCAAAGAGATTTGAACCCTTCTCTCTCGCTCTTAAAAACAACACTGATTTTTGTCCCTCTTCTTCTTAGTGAGATAAACATGTTTTTAACCAACCCAGAACTGTAGATATGGTACTGAATATAATCAGCTGACACAGTTAAGCACAGAGTGTAGTGTTTTGATGGTTATGAAGAGGGAGTTTGGGCGCCGAGTCCAGCCCCCCCCCCTCCCCACCTATGCATCTATCCGCTCAAGAACAGTACATGTACACTAATACACACACAATACTAAATACACATTCGAATCTAAGCACGTTTCAGAGACCGAGAAGCGTCTGGAATTTCTTCTCTCCGGCATCAGCCTCCCACAGACTTCCTCAAACCTATAATTTTCTCTGCAGTGGAAGAATTGTGATGAACGCTAGTCTGTAGTGCAGCTGAATTTTAAAAAGCCACACACACCCACGCTCGATATCACTACTGCAAGCATCATTATCCTTAACTTTGCTCTGTAGCCCCCTTCTGCTGTGTGTGACTGTCTCCGTTTATCGGTCTTTTGACGTATTCGTGTGCCTACATTAATTCTGTGTAAATGCACAACGGACAGAATTATATTAATAAGAGTCTGCCACATTGATTATTGAATTGACCGGTCAGTGTGAAATCAATGACACAGTTGATCTTTTATTTCCTCCAGATTGGTTGGTCAGGGGTAGAGATTTTGTATTTATTTTGGTGCTGTGTGCGTGGGTGGGTTTGTCTGGGTAGAGAATTGTTGGCTGTACACTGTGTGGGAATGTGTGTTGTGGACGTTCTGTGTGTGTGAGTAGTGTTTGATGCACATATTGCTGTAGTGTAGGAGGATGAGGAGGAAACGCACTCATTAAATGCAAGATGGCGCTGATAGACATGGCCGCTTTGTTTCTGGTTCCTAAGCAACTTTGCATTTATTATTATTATAATAAATTATTATTATTATTAGAATAACTCACCAGCAATACGAATTTCCTGAATTGGATCCTTTGTTCGTACCCCCCAAGGCGATTGAACTTATCCCAGGGGCCGCTGGCGAAGAAGAGGTATTCAGATTGGACAATAAAGTAGACGAGCTCAGGACGAGGATCTCCTTCCAAAGAGACATCAGGGACTGTTCCATACTCTCTTTCATGGAACCATGGCTCTCTCCAGATATACTGTCCCTGTCCATACAGCCAGCTGGGTTCTCAGTACATTGTGCAGGTAGGAATAAAGAACTCTCCGGGAAGAAGAAAGGCGGAGGTGTATGTTTCACGATTAACTACTCGTGGTGTGATTGTGGTAACGTACAGGAACACAAGTCCTTTTGTTCACCCGACCTAGAACCGGGTGTTCTTCCCACTGTGACGATTTAAAACCTATTCAAACCAAAAAAATGTGGATAGATGGCAGCATTCGGGCCAAACTGAAAGCTCAAACCTCCGCATTTAACCACGGCAAGGTGACTGGGAATATAGTTGAATACAAACAGTCCAGTTATGCCCTCCGTAAGGCAATCAAACAGGCAAAACGATAGAAACCAAACGTATGTGGCAGGGACTCCAGACGATCATGGATTACATAGGGTAAACCAGCCATGTCGCAGACACCGACGTCTCGCTTCCGGCAGACAAGTTCAATATCTTCTTAACCTGAAAGCGGGCTAACACAGTGCTGGGGACGCAGGCCGCTCGCATAGACTGTGAGCTCTCATTCTCCGTGGCCAACGCGAGTAAGACATTTTAAGCATGTTAACCCCCGCAAGGCTGCTGGCCCAGACGGCATCCCTAAACCAGCTGGCTGGAGTGGTTACGGACATTTTCAATCTCTCACTATTGCAGTCTGTTGTCCCCACTTGCTTCAAGATGTCCACCATTGTTCCTGTACCCAAGAAAGTGAGGGTAACTGAACTATATGACTATCGTCCAATAGTAGAGGTTGACATGGGAACAGGACTCCCTTGGGTCTTGTGGGATTCTGGCAGGAATGGGAGTGAAGTTCTAGAGTCATGTTCGGGACAGGATCAACAGTCTACATCAACAGGCAGTACAGGAATAGTTGTAAAGGTGAGGTTTTTTCGATATAAATATGTAATGGGTGGAACATTTCATAAAAACAACAACTGTGTAGCCTAGGCTTAATATAGTTTACTTAATAAAAAATATATTAAAAATGTATTATTTCCCCCTTCCCCTTCCGTTGACTCACTCTTGCGCCTCACTCCAGTTGTAGCCAGTCACTACGCTACCTCAGATGCCAACCTACATTAGTAGGCTAAATGAAGAAGCCTTCAATAGAGGAATTGCAATGTCTTGTTGCAGCCAAGGACCCATCATTAACATTAGAGGTAAGGATAGAGCGATGTTTTAAATGCTGCGCTTCAATCAAATAGGCTACCAACCGGGAAAGTGGGACAAGTGGCCTGAAGCGGCATAGCTGCTCTACTCCTAACAACTTTACTGTCATGCCTGCTGGGATCTCTGTCCTCCTCCTCCAGCCTAAATCAATCTACATTTAGGTCATTTAGAATACACTGTTATCCAGGCGACTCACGCCTACAGTCAGTGCATTTGGGCCGCCCCCAGGTGGTGAAGATGGGCAACAACTCCTCCACTACTTTGATCCTCAACACAAGGGTGTGTGCTCAGCCCCCTCCTGCACTCTTTGTTCACCCATGACTGCATGGCCACTCATGCACTCCAACTCAATAATCAAGTTTGTAGTTGACCTAACAGTGGTAACAGCCTGATTACCAACAGCCTACAGGAAAGAAGTGAGGTCCCTGGCGGAAGAGTGACAGGAAAATAACCTCTTCCCTCAATGTCAACAAAACAGAGGAGCTGATCATGGACTTCCGGAGACGGCCGAGGGAGCACGCACTCTGGAGAAGGTGAAAAGCTTCATGTTCCTCAGGGGTACACATCACTGACAATCTGAAATGGTCTACCCACACGTGGCTATGAGTACTGACCGAAAGGAAAGTTTTACTTCAAGTAGAATTTGTTTTCTACTTATCAGTCTCCAGTAGTAGCTAGCATCGCACCGGCTAGCTATCGCGTAGGACCACGCTGCAAGGCTTTAGGTAACAAGTTCCCCTGACATTCAGCAAGTGTGGAGGTGGCTTTAGCACCTCTGCGAGTCTCCCCCTACATAAACGATTACCTGCTTTGCTCCCCGTCACAGGAGCAAACAGTGTGAGACACGGTAGATAAAACCAGACAAAGATCTGTTTGGTGCCCACATGGAATCGAATACCAAGGCATCAAGCTGGATTCTCTCTCTTATCGGGCTACACTATTGAATGGCCACATACATTACGTCATTCTAACAGTGAATCTCCCTGGTCCACAGTGGGTGCTGGTCATGCTCAGTAATTGTCTCCCTGCTGGGGTTGATGGCATCCACTATCTCAGTTGTACCACATGATCTACTGACAATGATAAACTTCCAGTGTTGGGTATCAGACTAACGTCTGTGTACACGACGTCGCCTCAATCTAAAGATAGCAGTAACCTCAGAATGTCTCTCGGCTCTGCATCACAGGAAGAGCCCCTCGAACTTCCGCGAGGGGTAGTATCAAATCACATCTTATTGGTCACATACACATAGTTAGCTGATGTTATTGCTCACATACACATAGTTAGCTGATGTTATTGCTCACATACACATAGTTAGCTGATGTTATTGCTCACATACACATAGTTAGCTGATGTTATTGCTCACATACACATAGTTAGCAGATGTTATTGCGGGTGTAGCAAAATGCTTGTGTTCCTAGCTCCAACAGTGCAGTAATATCTAACAATTCACAACAATACACACACATCTAAAGTAAAGAAATATGTAAATATTAGGATGAGCAATGTCGGAGTGCCATTGACTAAAATACAGTAGAATAGAATACCGTATATACATATGAAATGAGTAAAGCAGTATGTAAACATTATTAAAGTGACTAGTGTTCCATTATTAAAAGTCACCAATTATTCCATGTCTATGTATATAGGGCAGCAGCCTCCTAAGGTGCCGGGTTGAGTAACCGGGTGATAGCTGACTAGTGATGGCGATTTAACAGTCTTATGGCTTTGAAATATAAGCTGTTTTTCAACGAGGAAGGTGACTGACAGACGCATCCCCCCTAGGGTGGGGTGCAGTCCACGAGGGAAGAATAGTAAACAGTGTGGTCCCCACTAGGGCTGTTACAGTGACCGTATTACCGCCACATCGGCAGTCACGAGTCATGACCTCAGTCAATTTCCACGTGACCGTTGAGTCATGGTAACTAGGCTTCTCCAAAACTGGGCTCTGATGCTTTTGATGATCACTGATGTCCTGGTACTCAGGGCTCTATTGTCCCTCTAATCACTCTGACATCAATGCAAATGCTATTGAAAATCGAATCAAACACTTCTTGAGCACCCTGGCATTCAGAGTTTGAATGGAATAAGGTCACCTGTTGTGCAGCGAGAGCCAGCTTCTCATAGCTGGTTGATGCATGGAATGAGTGAGTGTTCCTATAAGCTCATGTTGTGCAACTTTTCTACAGGCTATGCTATAAAATTGCATGAGAGAACCATGGTACACATCACTGAGTACCACTCATCATATTTTCAAGCATGGTGGTGGCTGCATCATGTTATGGGTGTGCTTGTCATCGACAAGAACTAAGGAGTTTTTTTTGCCAAAAATAAACGGAATAGAGCTAGGCAAAGGCAAGATCGTAGAGGAAAACCTGGTTCAGTCTGCTTTCCAACAGACACTGGGAGACAAATTCTCCTTTCCCCAGGACAGTAACCTAAAACATATGGCCAAATATACACTGGAGTTGCTTACCAAGATGACATTGAATCATCCTGAGTGTCCTAGTTACATTTATGACTTAAATCGTCTTGGAAATCTATTGTCTAGCAGTGATAAACAACCAACTTGATAGAACTTGAAGAATTTTAAAAAGAATAATGTGCAAATATTGTACAATCCAGGTGTGCAAAGTTCTTAGACTTACCCTGAAAGAATCACAGTAATCGCTGTTAAACATGTATTGACTCAGGGTTGTGAATACTTATGTAAATGAGATATTTCTGTATTTCTTTTTTCAATACATTTGCAGAAATGTCTAAAAACATGTTTTCACTTTGGATCATTCACGCGAAGGTCTACCTCCGTCAGTACATTGCTGTGCCTAATATATGAAGATATAATAGTTTATCAACATTTTAAGCGAAACATTATGATCGGTTCCATGAACCTTATTAACTGAAACGTTGTTTACAGTGCATTCAGAAAGTATTCAGACCACTTCCCTTTTTCCACATTTAGTTACATTACAGCCTTATTCTAAAATGGATTACATATTTTTTTGGCTTCAATCTCAACACAATAGCCCATAATGACAAAGAGACAAGTTTTTTTACAAATGTATTACGAATGAAAACTGATACCTTATTTATATAAGTACTATGAGACTTGAAGTTGCTTCCTGTTTCCATTGATCATCCTTGAGATGTTTCTACTACTTGATTGGAGTCCATCTGTGGTAAATTGGACATGATGTGGAAAGTCACACCTGTTTATATAAGGTCCTACAGTTGTCAGAGCAAAAACCAAGCCATGAGGTCCAAGGAATTGTCCGTAGAGCTCCAAGATAGGATTGTGTCGAGGCAGAGATCTGGGGAAGGGTTCCCAAGAACACAATGGCCTCCATTCTTAAATGGAAGAAGTTTGGAACCACCAAGACTCTTCCTAGAGCTGGCCGCCCCGGCCAAACTGAGCAATCAGGGGAGAAAGGCCTTGGTCAGGGAGGTGACCAAGAACCCAACGGAGATGGGAGAACCTTCCAGAAGGACAACCATCTCTGCAGCACTCCACCAATCAGGCCTTTATGGTATAGTGGCTAGACAGATGCCACTCCTCAGTAAAAAGCACATGACAGCCCACTTGTAGTTTGCCAAAAGGCACCTAAAGGACTCTCGGTCCATGAGAAACAAGATTCTCTGTTCTGTTGAAACCAAGATTGAACACTTTTGCCTGAATGCCAAGTGTCATGTCTGGAGGAAACCTAGCACCATCCCTATGGTGAAGCATGTTGGTGGCAGCATCATGCTGTGGGGAGATTTTTCAGCGGCAGGGGCTGGGATACTAGTCAGGATCGAGGGAAAGATGAACGGAGCAAAGTACTGAGAGATCCTTGATGAAAACCTGCTCCAGAGCACTCAGGACCTCAGACTGGGGCAAAGGTTTACCTTCCAACAGGACAACGATCCTAAACACACAGCCAAGACAACGCAGGAGTGGTTTCAGGACATGTCTCTGAATGTCCTTGAGTGGCCCAGCCAGAGACCGAACTTGAACCTGATCGAACATCTCTGGAGAGACCTGGAAATAGTTGTGCAGCAACGCTCCCCATCCAACCTGACAGAGCTTGAGAAGATCTGCAGAGAAGAATGGGAGAAACTCCCCAAATACAGGTGTGCCAAACTTGTAGCGTCATACCCAAGAAGACTCGAGGCTGTAATTTCTGCTAAAGGTACTTCAACAAACTACTGAGTAAAGGGTCTGAATACTTATGTAAATAGTATATTTACAAAAATATATTTATAGATTTGCAAAAATGTCTAAACCTGTTTTTGCTTTGATATTATGGGGTTATTGTGTGTAGATTGATGAGATTTAAAAAACGTAACAAAATGTGGTGAGGTGTGAATACTTTCCGAATGCACTGTACCTCCACTACACTACTTTGGTACATATCAGTGTCGATTTAAGAAGTGAACATTGGTGTAAATATACTTGAAAATACTACTTAAGTATTCTTTGGTGGCATCTGTACATTACTATTTATATTTTTGACTAGTTTTACTTTTACTTCACTACATTCCTAAAGAAAACTCTGTACTTTTCTAGTTACTTCATACATTTTCCCTGATATCCAAAAGTTACATTTGGAATGGTTACCAGGACAGAAAAATTGTCTAATTCACACTCTTATCAAGAGAACGTCCCTGGTCATCCCTACTGCCTCTGATCTGGCAGACTCACTACACACATGCTTCGTTTGGAAATGATGTCTTGAGTGTTGGAGCGTGCCCCTTGCTATCTGTACATTTATAAAACAAGAAAATGACGCTGCTTGGTTTGCTTTTTATTTAAGGAATTTGAAAAGAATCATACTTTTTCTTTTACGTTTGATACTTAAACTATATTTTAGCAATTACATTTACTTTTGATGCTAAAATATATTTAAAACACACTTTTAGACTTTTACTCAAGTAAGATTTTACTGGGTGACTCACTTTTACTTGAGCCATTTTCTATTAAGGTATCTTTACTTTTACCTAACTTTGACAATTGGGTACTTTTTCCACCACTGGAAGTGAGTATACACAATGCCCGCTTAAAAATAAGTGGTTATATGGCGTATACCCTCCACGACACCACGGACAGTAGAGAAACATCCTGTGTTGTGATGTTTTTTTTGAAGGGAGCGTGTCACCCAATGCCAGTCTCCAAGCCTTTAGTCCGGTTTTGTGACCTATCGTGCGGATTACAAAAAAAAAACTGTAACTGAAATCCTTTGTTACCAGCAAATATATTGTAATCGGATTACAGATACTATCGGAAAAAAAATAGATGATTATTTCTATGATTTACTTTTTCTCAATGCCATCCATATCAGAATTGAAAAGGGACGTTTAAGTTTGTTCCACCTGAGCGAGTCTCGTCACAAATCAGAGATCACTATGACGACGCACCACATGCGTTTTGATGGATCGCAGGAAAGGAGCAGGAATAGGCTTTTGTAGGGTACAGTCCAAGTTATGTCTTCCAATGGTGCGACTGCTGTCGGCATCCAAAGATTTTCAACTTGAATAAACCCTTGGAGGTAAGGACGAAAGCAGTGGTGTCGCCTACGGGTGATACGGGTATCACTTATAATTGATAACTATATAGCGCATTGATGTGAATCACACTGCTGCTCTCTCATTTAGCTAGTTGTGCCTTATGGATTGTGGTTGTTGTGGATGGCTGTTCACATATGTATATGTGTATTTTAACTGAAGAATTGTTGAATTTAAGAAGTTTCGTCTGCCTGTCAATAATTGATTTTGTGACCAGTGGACAGCCACTGAAAAATGTGCTCTTGCAACAGCTGAATAATACTGATCCCAGCATATGGAATAAAAGTTTGTGGGAGTTCTACCCTTCTAAACTCCTCCATGGTATTGTGCTCCATACTGTCAAAAAGGAGTTTAATTTAAGGAGACCTAGAGTCAGACTTGTATTGCTCAATCTAATTTGTGCTGATGAACATGATTTTTTTATAGGCCTAACGGACACATGCTCAAACTTGCACACTTTTGATAGACCTTAAACAGTAGCAAATTATTGCGATATCTAAGTGTCACCAACAAAAACGTTAACAATGGGCCAATAGAAAATGCATCATATGGCATCCATTTTTCACATGCAAATAGCACTTCTAGGTGGGGCTCAAAGCATGTCATTCCATGAGCAGTATTTTATTTCAATCTCGACGCAATGAACCCAATCGGTCCTCCATGACAAGAAAATCATAAAGAACAGAGTAGCTAATAAATCCTTAGTTTTGGAGTTATGCTCAAATTAAACACTTTAAGTAATCCATATTTCCAAGTCCTATTCTTGAAGATCAAGGGGTTTGAATGACTGGAAATCTGAGACTTTGGTTTTTAATTTGAAGACAGGCTTACAGCCTAATAATATTATTATCTGTAGTAGAAAGCAATGGGTTAGAAGAAGCCTACATAACCAACCTATAAAGTAAAATGCAACATCCATTTATGGTCAGCTATGTAAACTCTTAACATAGATTTTTCCTGCAGTAGATGTCATTCAATTGGTAATGTTCATGTTTTTCTTCTAATGCCTCTTAAAAGTAACTGAAGGTAATCAGATTACGTTACTGAGTTTGGGTAATCCAAGTTACGTTACTGATTACAATTTTGGACAGGTAACTAGTAACTAACGGATACATTTAGAAAATAACCTACCCAACACTGCCGACCACATTTGCCGACCCTGGTGACAGGCGTTTGTACATGCCTGTCTCTCTCTGCTTCCTACTGTCGTGTCATGAAAATAATAAAATACAGAAGGAGATCAGACCTGTTTAAAAAAACAAAAACATTTAATGACCAGAGGATGGGCGAGTGGCGCCTTATAAGGAGGGAGGGGCTCATCTATTTCACCACTTAACATGTCTGTCTCCGACAGACGTTGTGTGATTGGTTCTTCCTAGTAGTGATCCGCCTGGACTGAATCCCATAGTGAGATATCTCACTCGTATTTTTTGAGAACCGAGATTTCCAAAGTAACCCGTGAGTTTCTGAAAATCATATAATTGTAATGTACTGTATGGGTTCCTTCAGTAGTCAGCCTACCACTGTGCAGGTGTGTGAGGTCAGTCATTAGCTAGGAGACAAAGTGCACGAGGGATCAATGTCTGTACATATGTAGTTCCTCTGTGTCATAATGATGATGGTGCTAATGGGGATGCTGAATACTGATAGCCACGGTCTCCTCTCCCCTCCTCTTCCACCCGGCCAGGAAGCAGCCTGCTGTTGATTGTCAGTGGAACAGCGTGTGTCTGTCATTTTCACACTGACTCAACTCATCCTAAAACTGAGGGTCGCGAGGAGACAACACGTCATACATCTGCTAGACTACAGTTGTAGACATTTGTAGGATCTATGGCCTGTAACCTCCAGAATGTTGTCTGCTGGTTGATTTGAGGCTTTGCCTATGAGTTACAGCCTACTGTATAGTGTTGGATATATAAAAGGGATGCATTGTGCAGTGTAAGTGTTAGACCCACATTATGTTATCTCCGATCAGCCTGTTCAATGAGTATCACATGACATGGATAGATGTGATCATAATACTAAACTGGCAGTTTAATCCTTCCACCCAGTGAAAACATTTGACTAACTGGTTAGGAGGTTGCTATTCACAGATTGTATCCCCAGGAAGTAGGATTTGTCTGTGATAGAACTCTGGTAGCTTCACATTCCATTGAGGTTCTCGCCTTGTTTACAGTGCCTTCAGAAAGTGTCCACACACTTTTGACTTTTTCCAAATATTTGTTGTTACAACAACCTGAATTAAAAAAATATTAAATATAGATTTTTTTTTTTTTTTGGGTCACTGGCCTACACACACACACACACACACACACACACACACACACACACACACACACAATACCCCATAGTGTCCAAAATGTCCAAAATGTTTACAAATTAATAAAACATTTAATAAGAATTCAACCCCTTTGTTATGCCAAGTCTGAATAAGTTTAGGAGTAAAAATGTGTTTAACAAGTCACATAATAAGTTGCATGGACTCACTGTGTGCAATATTAGTATTTAACATGATTTTTGAAAGACTACCTCATCTCTCCACACGTACAATTATCTGTAAGGTGCCTCTGTTGAGCAGTGAATTTCAAACACAGATTCAACCACAAAGACCAGGAAGGTTTTCCAATGCTTCGTGAAGAAGGGCACCTATTGGTAGATGGATAGAAGAAGAAAAAAACATTGAATATCCCTTTGAGCAAGGTGACATTATTAATTATGCTTTGGATGGTCTATCAATACACCCAGTCACTACGAAGATATATGTGTCCTTCCTAACTCAGTTGCTGGAGAGGAAGGAAACCACTCAGGGATTTCACCATGAAGCTAATGGTGACTTTAAGACAGTTACAGAGTTGAATGGATGTGATCGGAGAAGACTGTGGATGGATCAACAACATTGTAGTAACTCCACATTACTAATCTAATTGACAGAGTGAAAAGGAAGCCTTCACAAAATAAATACAATATATTTTAAAACTTGCATCCTGTATGCAACAAGGCACAAAAGTAATTCTGCAAAAAAATGTGGCAAATGAATTCACTTTTTGTCCTGAATACAACGTTTTGTGTTTGGGGCAAATACAATCCAACACATTACTGAGTACCACTCCCCATATTTTCAAGCATAGTGGTGGCTGCATCATGTTATGGGTATGCTTGCAATTGTTAAGGTTAACTGAGGAGTTTTACAGAATACAAAATAAATGGAATTGAGCCACGCACAGGCAAATTCCTAGACAAAAACCTGGTTCAGTCTGCTTTCCACCAGACACTGGGAGATGAATTCCCCTTTTAGCAGGACAATAACCTAAAACACAAGGCCGAATCTACACTAGAGGTGATTATCAAGAAGACAGAGAATGTTCCTGAGTGGCCAAGTTACATTTTTGACTTAAATCTACTTGAAAATCTATGGCAAAACCTTAAAATGGTTGTCTAGCAATTTGAGCTTGAAGAATTTTGAAAAGAATAATGGGCAAATGTTCCACAATCCAGGTGTGGAAAGCTCTTAGACTTACTTAAGAGACTTATTTATCTTGCTCCTTTACACCCCAGTATCTCTACCTGCACATTCATCTTCTGCACATTCTACCATTCCAGCATTTAATTGCTATATTGTAATTACTTCACCACCATGGCCTATTTATTGCCTTACCTCTCTTATCCTACCTCATTTGCACATGGTGTATATAGATTTTTGTACTGTAATATTGATTGTATGTTTGTTTATTCCATGTGTAACTCTGTGTTGTTGTATGTGTCGAACTGCTTTGCTTTATCTTGGCCAGGTTGCAGTTGCAAATGAGAACTCGTTCTCAACTAGCCTACCTGGTTAAATAAAGGTGAAATTAAACAAATATAAATAAAACAGAGAGCTATAAACACTGCTAAAGGTGCTTCTACGAAGTATTGACCCAGGGTTGTGAATACTTGTAAATTTAATTTTCAATACATTTTGCGAAAATGTCTGAAAACAGGTGTTCATTTTGTCATTATGGGGTATTGTGTGTATTTGGGTGATACTTTTTTTGTATTGATTTTGAATTCAGGCTGTAACACAAAATGTGGAATAAGTCAAGGGGTATGAATACTTTCTGAAGGTACTGTAAAATCACCTCACTACCTGCTCACCCTCTGGCTTCTCTTCTATTGTCGTCATGACTCTCAACTCAGTGCAAACTGGCTGCATGCTCTAGATTCTCATCCTTGGCAGAGCAGAGCTACCTAGACTGTTAAAGGGTGGGCTTATGTAACAGAACAGAAGCCTTTGAACAGTGTCTCAAGCAGCAGAGTTGCCCTAGAAGAAGACTAGATCCAACAGCAGTCAGAGGGATGTGACTGCCCTCTGGTGGTGAGATGTACTGCTCCCGTCTGGCATTCCACATAGTAGAGAGCGAGAGGGCCATAATGAGTTTTTATATAACTATTTAATTAGACCTGTGCTGAATTAAATGCAGGAGATGCTATTTCCCTGAAGATAGCCCAAAGCCCTCAAGTTGGTTCAAAGTGAAAACTGTCTTCCTTCAGAGAGGGACATTTTATTTCTGACAGATTCCATAATTTAATTGAATGTACAGTTTGCAGAGTGTAAATATACATTTCTTTTAGGGAGTTAGTTTGCCAGACTAATACTGCCTTTTACTTCTATTTCATTGGTAATTGAAATTCATTTGGCCATCTAAACATTCATCCCCTAGGCCTAACATAGTTATTAAGAACAAAATGAGATGCTGTGCATGGTGATGCATGTCTTGAATTTTTTTGTACTTTATTACTTATTTGTATTACTTTTGAAGTAAGTCTACACTTTCTAGAGTTTTCTCATTCCCTCTACCACCACCACTTCTAATACTGAAAAAAGCATTGCTGTTGGTAATGATAACACTTCACAATATACAGTGGCTTGTGAAAGTATTCACGCCCTCTGCATTTTTCCTATTTTATTGCCTTACAACCTGGAATTAAAATATATTTTTTGGGGGTGGGGTTGTACCATTTGATTTACACAACATGCTTAGCACTTTGAAGATGCAAAATATTATTTATTGTGAAACGAACAAGAAATAAGACAAACAGAAAACTTGAGCTTGCGTAACTATTCACCCCCCAAAGTCAATACTTTGTAGAGCCAACTTTTACAGCAATTACAGCTACAAGTCTCTTGGGGTATGTCTCTATAAGCTTGTCACATCTTTAAGTCACACCACAGATTCTCAATTTGATTGAGGTCAGGGCTTTGAACAAGGCCATTCCAAAATACTTAATGTGTCCCCTAAACCACTTTTGAGTGTTGCTTTAGCAGTATGCTTAGGGTCATTGTCCTGCTGGAAGGTGAACCTCCATCCCAGTCTCAAATCTCTGGACAACAGAAACCGGTTTCCCTCAAGAATTTCCCTATATTTTCCCCCATCCATCATTCCTTCAATTCTGACCAGTTTCCCAGTCCCTGCTGATGAAATGTGTTCAGTCAATAAGAATTCAAACCCTTTGTTATGGAAAGCCTGAATAAGTTTAGGAGTAAAAATGTGTTTGACAAGTCACATAATGTGTGAAATATTTGTATTTAACATGAAAGACTACCTCATCTCTCCACACATACAATTATCTGTAGGTTCCTCAGTCGAGCAGTGAATTTCAAACACAGATTCAACTACAGAGAGCAGGAAGGTTTTCCAATGCTTCGTGAAGAAGGGCACCTATTGGTAGATGGATAGAAGAAGAAAAAAACATTGAATATCCCTTTGAGCAAGGTGACATTATTAATTATGCTTTGGATGGTCTATCAATACACCCAGTCACTACGAAGATATATGTGTCCTTCCTAACTCAGTTGCTGGAGAGGAAGGAAACCGCTCAGGGATTTCACCATGAAGCTAATGGTGACTTTAAGACAGTTAGTTACAGAGTTGAATGGATGTGATCGGAGAAGACGGAGGATGTATCAACAACATTGTAGTAACTCCACATTACTAATCTAATTGACAGAGTGAAAAGGAAGCCAACACAAAATAAATTTAAAATATTCCAAAACTTGCACCCTGTGTGCAACAAGGCACTAAAGTAATACTGCAAAAAAATGTAGCAAAGTAATTAACTTTTTGTCCTGAATACAATGTGTTGTGTTTGGGGCAAATACAATACAACACATTACTGAGTACCACTCTCCATATTTTCAAGCATAGTGGTAGCTGCATCATTTTATGGGGATGCTTGTAATTGTTAAGGACTGAGGAGTTTTACAGGATACAAAATAAATGGAATTGAGCCAAGAACAGGCAACAGGTTTCCCTCAAGAATTTCCCTGTATTTAGCACCATCCATCATTCCTTCCATTCTGACCAGTTTCCCACCCAGTCCCTGCTGATGAAAAACATCCATGCAGCATGATGCTGCCACCACCATGCTTCACTGTGGGGATAGTGTTCTCAAGGTGATGAGAGGTGTTGGGTTTGCGCCAGACATAGTGTTTTCCTTGATGGCAAAAAAGCTACATTTTAGTCTCATCTGACCAGAGTACCTTCTTCCATATGTTTGGGGAGTCTCCCACATGCCTTTTGGCAAACACCAAACATGTTTACTTATTTTTTTCTTCAAGCAATGGCTTTTTTCTGGCCTCTCTTCCGTAAAGCCCAGCTCTGTGGAGTGTACAGCTTAAAGTGGTCCTATGAACAGATACTCCAATCTCCGCTGTGGAGTTTTGCAGTTCCTTCAGGGTTATCTTTGGTCTCTTTGTTGCCTCTCTGATTAATGCCCTCCTGGCCTGGTCTGTGAGTTTTGATGGGCGGCCCTCTCTTGGCAGGTTTGTTGTGGTGCCATATTCCTTCCATGTTTTAAATAATGGATTTAATGGTGCTCCATGGGATGTTCAAAGTGTCCGATTTTTTATTTATTTATAACCAAACCCCGAACTGTAATTCTTCACAACTTTGTCCGTGACCTGTTTGGAGAGCTCCTTGGTCTTCGTGGTGCCCCTTGCTTTGTGACACAGGAGCATGGAGAGAATTAGGCAAACATGTATGCATAACAAAAGCTTTACCTTGGTAACCTTAAGCATGAAACAAGGATAATCTGAGTGCCTATAGATTGCCTATAAGTACTTGTCACAGTCTCGGATGTGATCATACATTGTAACTCTCTTACTTTGTGTTTTTAAAGAAATGACTGTCCAGCCGACGATCCCAGTAGGTTGGTGTTTATTCTGACGATAGACTCAAGGAAGCACATTAGATGTGCAGGACAACAGTGTGTTGATGGCTGGAGATTCATGATTCGTTGCTTGCATGTCAATATCAGACTGGGGATTTAGTCATCAAACAACAATGACGAAAACTGTTCAAAATACAATAAATGTAAGTACGTAACGTTAGACACAAGGAAGCACAATAGATGTGCAGGAAAACAGTATGTGATAATGGCTGTAGATTCGTTGATTTGTCTGTTAGCATGGAAATAACTGAATTAGCAGGGAGCTAATGCAACAATTACAATTAGAGCATACTAGCTATCTCGCTCATACAGCAATAACATACAAAAGCACACCCCAGGATGCCCTCGATATCTAACAGGCGCCATACACATACGATCTCCCGCTATCTGCAAGCATGACCAATGGCATAACACCCTCACTGATATGTAAATTCAACCAGCCAATAGGAATACATACTGTAAACATTGAATACATATTTCTGCAGTGTCAAGTGGAAACATAACTAACCCAGTTAAACTAGAACAAAAGACGTACCTGCTGTGTACCGACCTGGTACCAAAGAAACCGCCGTTTCTACTTATTTTTGACGTCTAAGTTTTGCGCTTGAAAAATGTTTGCGTGATAATGTGCACTAGCTTATTAGGTAGCTCGCTATCTAACTTTTAGCTTTCTAACTGAGCAAGGCAGTCACACTTCATATGAAACTAGTGGAACGGTAATAAGTGCTGAACAATGCACACACAGCACGAAATACTTTACCAAGCTATCCGTCATTAAATCACAATGGATACGTTTTCATGAAGTAGCTGCCTGCAACTGGCTGCCGAGAGTCGATGCAGTGTCTTTACTTTCCCTAGCTAGCATAACAGTCAACTGGTGAATCATGCTAACAATTTATCTAACATTAGCCAGCTAGCTAAAAATGTATATGGGCTATATAAAAGATTATAGACAGTGAATTCAATTTTCTTTGTCGTCTTGCTAGCTAGTTATCTAGCTGTGGCCATCTGGCTAGTATCAACAAGGGCCTTTCTACTATGGTGTGCCAACATGGCCATACTCATATTCGTTATAATATCTGACAATTGATAATCGTGATACTCATGATCGGGGAAAAAATTAAATGCTTTAAAATGCCCAAGTAGATGTTGGAAAATATCTACAGTGCATTCAGAAAGTTCTCACACCCCTTCCCCTTTTCCACATTTTGTTACGTTACAGCCTCATACTAAAATAGATTCATAAAACATTTTCCTCAGTCTACACAAAATAATGAACATTTCAAACACATTTTACCCCATAATGACGAAGCGAAAACAGCTTTTTAGAAATGTTTGCAAATATATTAACAATAAATAAACAGAAGCACCTTATTTATATAAGTATTCAGACCCTTTGCTATGAGACTTGAGATTGAGTTCAGGTGCATCCTGTTTCCATTGATCATTCTTGATGTTTCTACAAATTGATTGGAGTCCACCTGTGGTCAATTCAATTGATTGGACATGATTTGGAAAGGCACACCTGTCTATATAAGGTCCCACAGTTGACAGTGCATGTCAGAGCAAAAACCAAGCCATGAGGTCGAAGGAATTGTCTGTAGAGCTCCGAGGCAGGATTGTGTCGAGGCACAGCATTGAAGGTCCCCAAGAACACAGTGGCCTCCATCATTCTTAAATGTAAGAAGTTTGGAACCACCAAGACTCTTCCTAGAGCTGGCCACACGGCCAAACTGAGCAATCAGGGGAGAAGGGCCTTGGTCAGGGAGGTGGCCAAGAACCCGATGGTCACTCTGACAGAGATCCAGAGTTCCTCTGCGGAGATGGGAGAATCTTCCAGAAGGACAGAGTGGTAGAGTGGCTAGACAGGAAGCCACTCTTCAGTTAAAGGCACATGACAACCTGCACCTAAAGGACTCTCAGACCACAAGAAACAAGATTATCTGGTCTGATGAAACCAAGATTGAACTCTTTGGCCTGAGTGCCAAGCGTCATGTCTGGAGGAAACATAGCACCACCCCTACGGTGAAGCATGGTGGTGGCAGCATCATGCTGTGGGGATGTTTTTCAGTGGCAGGGACTGGGAGACTAGTCAGGATCGAGGGAAAGATGAACAGAGTACAGAGAGATCCTTGATGAAAACCTGCTCCAGAGCGCTCAGAACTTCAGACTGGGCGATGGTTCACCTTCCAACAGGACAACAACCCTAAGCACACAGTCAATACAATGCAGGAGTGGCTTCGGGACAAGTCTCTGAATGTCCTTGAGTGGCCCAGCCAGAACCCGGACTTGACCTCGATCGAACATCTCTGGAGAGACCTGAAAATAGGTGTCCAGCGACGCTCCCCATCCAACCTGATAGAGCTTGACAGGATCTGCAGAGAAGAATGAGAGAAACTCCCCATGTACAGGTGTGCCAAGCTCTTGTAGAATCATAGAATCATAAAAAGACTGTAATCCCTGCCAAAGATGCTCCAACAAAGCACTGAGTAAAGGTTCTGAATACTTTTTAAAAATGGTGATATTCCAGTTTTTTCTTTTTCTCTAAAAACCTGTTTTTGCTTTGTCATTATGGGGTATTGTGTGTAGATTGATGTGGGAAAAAAAAAAAAAAATCCAGTTTAGAATAAGGCTGTAACGTAACAAAATGTGTAAAGTCAAGGGGTCTGAATACTTTCCGAATGCACTGTATATTCAAATCAAAGTTTGTCACGTGCGCCGAATACAACAGGTGTAGGTAGACCTTACAGTGAAATGCTTATTTACAGGCTCTAACCAATGGTGCAAAAAAAGGTAGGTATGTGTGTGTGTGTGTGTGTGTGTGTGTGTGTAGGTAAGTAAAGAAATAAAACAACAGTAAAAAGACATTTGAAAAAAAGAGTAGCAAGGCTATATACAGACACCTGTTAGTCAGGCTTATT